>NC_045678.1:2855200-2927700 GCF_003331165.1 Xiphophorus hellerii
AAAGAGTCCAGAATATTAAAATCCTCCTTTGTGATTGTAATATTGTTGATATTATGATATTTCCATGCTGTGCAGCTTCAGAAGAATCCGCCGATGGAAGGCCGGACCTTCTGCAGCAGAACAGTTTGCAGATGATGTTTGATTTAAGGGTGACATCGTTTTTGGTTTTATGATTACCATGATAAAATAATGACAGTTAGTGGAACAGCATCGAAATGGGAAATTACAGTTAAAACCATGTGTGATGACAGCGATAGTAAAAAAAAAAAAAAATCCCAATCGTCTCAGACTGTTTCACCACCTGAGCACCGGAACACTGGACACTTGGCAAATTTGCTAATATGTAATATTCTACCTGAATACTACTATCAATAACAAAATCCTGATGGAAACCTTGGTAAATCTATTTTTGCTGCCGTCTTCCCTCATAGTGAATGACTGGTAATTTTAACAAAACTCCGATGACCTTGATAATCGTCATAGTTTTGCTCACAGATCATGATACAGTCTGACTGGAAAGTTTATGATGTGGTTTGTAAACTTTGAACTGTGGAAGACAAGAAACCAGCTGGACGACTTCATCTGACCCTTCAGGTCTGCTTCCAACAGTCCACTCCTCCAGTTGCTGCGCTGCAAAAACACAAAGTCTTAAAAAGTAGTTTTGGTCTAGTTTCTAGTAATTTGACTTAGTAAACTTGACATAAGACAAAACTAAATCACAAGGAACCTTTCATCATCAAATAGAAGCTACTTCAGAGTGAATGATTCTTTGATATTGCAGATTATTTCACTTATAACTTGGCATGTAGCCCATGGAAATGGAGCTAGTACTTTTTCATCAGTAGAAGGGATTTTTTACTCTGAGCACAATCCTATATCTTGCTAAAATGAGTTAGTTTTATGTTATTTCAAGTACTGAGACATTTGCTCTAGAAACGAGGACAAACTTCACGAAAACTCATGACATTTTCCTGTTTTTACAGTGTAAGGTCATAGAATTTGTGCTCTTTGTGTGTGTGCGTGTGTGTGTGTGTGTGTGTGTGCGTGAATTTGTGCGTGTGACCAAGGACGCGCTCTCATCCTGGAGGTCGAGGCCGCCTGCCTTCCTCTCCGCCTTATCAAGCAGGACGTTTACACGAGAGCCTTTAAGGTTTCGCTTCACATCGGCAGTTCCACAACAGCAGGCCATAAACCGACGAACAGCTTCCTTCTAGTTTCACCACGTAAAATAAAATCCCTCTTCTCGTTGGTCCTCAGATTGGTTCAGGCTGTGGAAGAGCAGAGTCCTGCCTGTTGGTGGATGTGTGAATTATGTGAAGCATCCCCCTGGAAACAAACCAGCTTTCATCGAAACAAGCTGTTAAACCAGATCCAGAGCCAGGAAATAGTCGGATCCCACACCTGAGGTTCAGGATTCTCCACATATTCTAATTGAGATTCAATATCTCCACATCAAAGAAGTACAAAATACAAAAAAATTAAATACAATTTAATTTAATTTTTAAATAAATAAAATAATACATTTTATTTTATTTTTTAAAATAAATAAATAAATCAGTATCTTCAGTCAGAAGCTTTGTGAAATTCGCTGTACTACAGACTGCTACAGGAGATCCTTGCGCACACACACACACACACACACATGCACGCTCTGCATGATCATTAGACAGCAGGACTCTTAATATCTCTGCCATTCTTTTATCTGCTGTGCAGAGCCGCGCATTAACCAATAGCCTGATAGCCCTGCAATAAAAGCTGATGCGGAACAGGGAAGAGCGTCCGTATCTCAAGACATTTCCCTGGAGGCGACGCCTCCTCCTCCCCCGCTAACGGCGCTAATAATGCCCTGGCAGCTCGCTCCAACTCTGCCTGGTTTGCATTCGGACGGCAGCAGAGTCTGACAGCGAGACGCTGGAGAGGAGAGGCGGTTCAGCCGGGGGTCAGAGGTCAGTTCTTCCTCCAACCTTCACTAGTTTTCTACCTGTGTAAGGTCCCAGCTTCACCTTAGGGTGTGTGTGCCTGTGTGTGGGGGTGCACGTGTGTGTGTGTGTGTGCCTGTATCTGTGTGTGCTTCCTGTCTGCCTCTCAGTGGGACTCTGTGGGAGGACATCTTCTGGATGTTTGGTTTTTTAGCCGTGTTCTGACGTTTCCTGCCTTCAGAGAAGAGTTTTGTTTTTTTATAAACTTGGGGTTGAGATAAAAACGGCGAGCAGAGTCTGCCTCTGAATTACACGTCGGCCTCTGTATGTGTGTGTGTGTGTGTGTGTCTGAGCAGAACACATTGTTTATAGGTGTGTTTGTTGATGTGTCCTTTGGGTGTGTCCCAAAAAATCTTTTCTTTTTTGTTTTTGTACTTTATAATCACATCTTCGGCTCCTGGTGTGTCGGTTCTTGTCATGGAAGTATAAACCCAGACTGAGGGACGAACGACTTCTCAGTAGCAGCAGGGGCCCTTCAACAGAGTTTTAACTGGGGGGCCACATCTACCTACATCAAGAGCAATTATTGTTGTCAGATTATTGGGAAGTTTAGGGAGGAAGCCCACTACGATGAGGCATAAGGTGGTTATTAATGTCAGACTACACTGCAAAAACACACTGTATTTGTGTTGAGTTTTCAGTATAATAGTGCTTAATATTAACAAAAGAGTCCTACTTCCACCAGCAGATTATTTAACCAGTAACAAGACATTTTCCCGTGTTATAAGTGAAATAATCTTTCAGTGGAACTAAGACTTTTTAAAATCAAATGACAGTATAATGTAACATGAACTTTTTGAGCCAAATTTCAATGTGTTAAATAACAAAGTAAAATTTTTTTTAAGTCATGTTTTATATACAAAGCATTTTCATAACAATTGAAGGTAACATAGTTACTTGATTGTGCTATAAAATGTGCCTGGAAAACACGTATTACTTCCCCTTTAAGTTGGTTGAAAGAAAACAAAATGTCAGCGTATGGCAGCGTCTCTCTGTTTCAAACCAATCAGGACCATCTAATAGAACAAATCTCCTTCACAAAATACAACACAGAGTTTGAAAGTTCAGGTTTCCTCATTAACTTCTTAAGGTCTTTGTTGTTTCAGTTACTGCAGCGAATCCCTTTATTACTGCTAAGTCTTTAGCTCTTACCTCTACTCCAATTATGAAGTCCAATTTCTTTTAAGTCAATACTTAAAAAACATAATCAATCAATCAATCAATCAATCAATCTATCTATCTATCTATCTATCTATCTATCTATCTATCTATCTATCTATCTATCTGTCTGTCTGTCTGTCTGTCTGTCTGTCTGTCTGTCTGTCTGTCTGTCTGTCTGTCTGTCTGTCTGTCTGTCTGTCTGTCTGTCTGTCTGTCTGTCTGTCTGTCTGTCTGTCTGTCTGTCTGTCTATCTATCTATCTAAATTACACACAATGTAATTTGTAAACTGGTACTATGTGTTTAAAGTACATCATGCTGCCCTTTTAATATTGAAGAATTATCTACTTAAAACCAACGCCTATATTTCAGTTACTTGTTAATGAGTTTTATCTTATTGATTTTGTGTTTTTGCAGTGTATGTCAATGCTTGAAGCAGCTGAGGTTTCAAAGTTGCCATAGTTACGCTTTATACTGTTCCTACCCTTACCAGTCGATTTAAAGGGACAACCAGACAGATGCATTGCTGTCCTTCCCCCACATGTTGCTGATCACTGCTGGTCAGTGACTTATAATTGCACTTGGCTGTTTACTGGAAACACATCGGGTCAAACTAATTACACATATCCTCCGAAGTCAAGTTCACTTCAGCCCAAACTTTGTAAAGTTTGATTGTTGCTCTGGCCGGCTGGGTCTGACAGTGCCTTCCGGAGCAATGAACTAGGTTATGTGTTGTGACCCGTTCCTTATCATACCCATGCTACGCGCAGCTCCATGTCTCCATAACAGACGTGCAACAGCTCCTCTTATCGCCTGTTTATTAACTGCCCTCACTATCACACACCTTGTGATTATTCTGGACTCGATAGCCATCTCAGTATCTGAGTGGTGTTGCTGAACGCTCCGTTTTAATAGGCGCGTGGTGCATTTACATGTGATGCACCACATACTGTCCGCCTGTCCTTAAAGACGGTCTCTGGAACAAAGACTCATTATTGCTCAACACACCAATAATAGATAAAGCAGGTTGGCATTTATCAGGCTGAGGAGGGATATGGTTATGTCATGTTTCCTCACGCCCAGTTATTAGTCCGTTCCCAGAGTACAGAAACCATCTTATCTTTGTGAAGATTACCTACTTGATTGCTTTTACCCACAATGAAGTGTTATTAATTACTGTGTCAAATATCATAAGCACTTACACTGTAAAAACACAAAATCTTACCAAATGTTTTTTTTTTATCTAGTGCAGATTTCTTAGTGCAGTTGAAATAAGTCAAAACTAACTTACAAGTTACCTGTCAGCAAGATATAGGAGTCAGTGATTCCTTAATATTGATGACAAAGTGCCAGTTTCATTTCACTATAACTAAACATTGTTTCCTATATTATAAGTGAAATAATCTGCCAGTGGAATATTAAAGAATAATTCACTATATCTTGCTGAAAAGTTACTTGTAAGTTACTTTTAACTTTTTTCAAGTGAACTAAGATATTTGCACTAGAAACTACACTGCAAAAACACTTTTTGTGTTTTTGCAGTGTAGTAGCAGTTAGGAGTATACATCCACTCATTTTGGACATGCTTTTCAAAATAATTTAAATGTATCGTGAAATTAGATAAAAGAATGGCTCTTACAACACAACAGCTTTATTGAATTTTATAAACAATAACTAGTTAATAAGTCTGGGTTATTTCTTACTTAACATTTGACCGCTCTTCTGTACAGAACTGTTTAAGTACATTTAAATGGTTGTTAAATACAGTCCACAAAATTTGAATGTGGTTCAATTCCAGATGCTTTATAAGCTTATTCTTTTCCTGTTTGATATTTTGCTATTATCTAATAATAATAATAATAATAATAATAATAATAATAATAATAATAATAATAATAATAAAATAGGATAATTTTGTGTTACAACCCCATAAGTGTTCAAGTTTCAACCATCATGTTATTGATTTGAGCCGAAGCTCGACAATTTGGAGGAAGTCCTGTATTGTGCAACAAATAGGTTTGGTTTGACTATGAATAGCTATTAATAATTAATAAATGCCAAAGACAATTATTAACAAAGTTAATAACTGAGATCAAAATCACCAAGTCGAGATGCCGCCTGATTATCAGGATTTAATAACCAAACAGCTTCAGTTCTTGTTTGGTGTTCTGGAACTTCAGACAAACACAAACACAAACAACTCCTCTCTGAAACCTAAGAATTTATTCACAAAAATAACTCGACCTGCAGTTATGGTACCTCAGTCAACAAACTGTTTAGCTGGGCTGCTAACGTTCAACTAAACTACAAAGTGAAATGAAAAATAAAAACAAAAAAACTAACAAACTACAAACAGGAGTAAAGGTTTGTTTTGAGGAACTGAGATTGAGGCCAAATTAGCAAGACATTTATCCCCAAGTAAAATAATCTTCCAGTGGAACTCACATTTTTCATCAATATTAAGGCATCATTGACTTAAAAGAAGCTTTTATGTCCTGCTGAAACGTTACTTGTAAGTTAGTTTTGTCTTATTTGAAATGAGATAAGATCTTTGCTGTAGAAACTAGACCAAAATGACTTGGTTAGAATTGGTGCCTTTGCAGTGTTAAGAAATAAAAAAGAAGGAAATGATGTAAATGATCAACAATAACTACAACAATGCTCATAAATTCATACATTAGAGAATAATGTAGCTAAGCATTTCTTTTAATTTATAAAGTATTACAAGGTTTTAGATGTGACAACTTCTGATCTGCTGGTCTGTTGGATTTCCAATTGTGCAAAAAATAATTACTGAGCATATCGTGATTAAAAAAAAAAAGGCAGAGTCATTCTGCCCTTTGAGCTGGAGGCTTTCAGCATCCAAACACTGGATGAGCACACACATCCTTTTATAAACTGCTTCCAGGCAGCCGGTCCGTGTCCCAATTTAATTTATTTAATTTAAACAAAGATTGTAGTACTCAGACTGTGATCTGATCAACATGTTGTTTAGACGTGTCTCTCCAAAGCTGAGAACAGCTGCTGAACAGTGAAGCAAGAAGGTGTGTGTTAGTTTGGTTAGTTACCACTACAGTAGTTAGTCAACTCTAGTTAGAATGGTTGAAACCCGATGAACTGTTTTTGCTGTTATTTTTTACAAAAAGGTCTTTGTCAGGGCTTTAAGTTATAAATGTGATATTGGTTCACTCGTTATCAGCTACACAGTACTAATTATAATCATTTTAATTTATTATTGAATGAATATAATATCTGGAAACAACCTGGCACTAGCTAATGAATAAGTCCAGGTAGACAATAAAGCCATGTGTCTGTAGTTAAATGCCACTACAGAATTTCCTGTGACATTATTTGTAACGTTCACACATTGAGCCGTTTCATTTCTATTTAGGAAGTGGTTTAGGTTTTTAATGTTTCCTGTTTGTCACTTATTTTCTGGTAACTGATTCACTGGAACAGCCGACAACCAAACCTCTTCACATTTAACCAACTGAGACTAAACAAAGTTCACTAAAAATATGAATCAAATACTGCAAAAAACAAGTCACACAAAGTATTTTTTTTGTATAATTTCTTGTGCAAATGTCTTAATACACTTGAAATAAGACTAAACTAACTTACAAGTAACTTTTCAGTAACATACAAGTCAATTATTCCTTAATGCTGATAAAAAGTATTAGTTCTATTGACACATTGGGAAAAATGTAAATAATAAAATCAATGAAATAATCTGCCAATGGAACAAGTATTTTTGATCAGTATTAAGGAATTATTTACTTAAAGCAAACTGCTATAACTTGTTGAAAAGTTACTGTTAAGTTAGTTTTGTCTTATTTCAACTGGATATCTATTTAAGATAGCAGTTCTGGTTTATTCCCCGCAAATTCTCTCCTACAGTTTCAGTTTGCAAGTGAACATCTGAGCTAAAATAATGTCTGAATAACAGAATGAATTTGAAAATACATTAAAATACCGTCAACGTAAAAAGATTCCTCAGGTCTTGAGAAAGTGTTATGAACATTTCTGATGCGTTGCATGGTGTAGATTGACACCAGAGTGGAAATAAAGACAAACAAATCTGTCTACATCTGGACAAGTCAAACTCCCAGCATCCAGAGCTGTCAGATTGATCAAAAATACATCCTGAAAATCTGTAACTAATCTGTCCTCACCGCAACTCAACTAAAATCTCTGCAAAGCAACAAGCAGCCCATCCACCTCCAGCTGTAGGTCATACTGCCACCTGCTGGACTCAATAAACCGCCTAATGTAAACAGAAAGGAAACAATGCACAAAAGCCTTTGTTTTGTCTCCGCACAGCACAGAGCTACAGACTGGGGGGGCATCTCCTCACTGGGAGGACTGGGGGGAGTGTGTATGTGTGTGTGTGTGTATGTATGTGTGTGTGTGTCGGAGAGCAGAGCAAATGATCTAAAAGACAATTTTATTCATCAATATGTTTAAAACTAAACGTTTGTGTGGAATAACATCAAAAACCTTCAGGTGTAACTAAGAGGGAAGGACTGAACGATAGGTTTAAGGTCCGCCTCGTAAATTCCTAAATCAGAACAAGTATCAGTCTTTGACTCACTTCCTGCACTTAAAAGACTAAATACAAACATTAAAAATGATGGAAAGTCATTTTATCACATAAAACACCTTCTGTTTCTGGCTAATAATAATAATAATCATAAAAATAACAATGCACAACAGAACAAATATCAGGCTCACATCTGTCTATTTGTAGTGTACCTAAAAATACCCACATCTTTTTTTAGGTGTTACTGTAACATAATTATCTGTATGTCATGTTACATGTAATGAGGAAATGGAGGATCTCATGACATGTTGTGAACATGCCGGCGGTGGCAGCTTCATGCTGTGGGGAATCTTTTCCTCGGCATCTACAGGGGCTGGGTCAGAGTGGATGGAAAAACGAAAGAAAACTTTTCAGAGGCTGCAAAAGATTCAATAAATAGATCCATTGTCCAGCAGATCCCCCTGAAATGAACTTCACCTGTTAGAATGGCCCGGTCAAAGTCCAGAGCTAAGTCCAATCATCAATCTGTGACGAGGGTTGAACATTTTTGTGCCTAACAGATGTTCTCCATCCAAACTGAAAGAGGGAAGAATAAATCCAGTCTGTAGATGTTTAAACCTGGTGGAGACACTTTAACAAAGTGTTGATCCATCTGGGCTGGATGCAAACATCGCTAGAAAATAAAAAAGCACATTTGATTCCTTCCACTTCACAACAAGGCTGCAGTTTGTATCCATCACCATCATTAACAACCCTGAGGTCGTATGACAAAGATCCAAAAAGGTTGAAGGAATGCGAATACTTTTCTAAGGGACATGAAGGGACATTCAGGACGACCTGCATCAGCATCATTCACCGCAAAAACACCAAATCTTAACAAGTCATTTTTCCCCCAAGTTTCTAGTACAAATATCTTATTACACTTGAAATGAGACAAAACTAAATTGCATGTAACTTTCCAGCAGTAATTCCTTGATATGGAGGAAAAAGTATCGGCTCCATTATTTCACTTATAACAAAACATTTTTCCAGTGTTATAAGTGAAATAATCTGCCAGTGAAATTAGCACTTTTCACCCATATTGAGGAATTATTGACTTAAGACAAGCTCCTATTTCTTAGTTTTGTGTTATTTCAAGTGTACTAAGATATTGGCAGTACAAACAAGACCAACATGGCTTGGTAAGATTTTGTGTTTTTGAAGTGTTCAAGTCCTGGTAATGCTGTTTAAAGTGACAGCAAGGTATTTTCTGTAAAGGTTGGACCACAGCAGCATGAGAAACACCAAGAACTCAAAGGAAAAAGAGAATTTGTCACTGCAGAGTTTACTACAGGCCTGGGCTTCCCTTAACTCTGTACAGAAATAAAACGCAGAGACTTTAATGATGTAATGATGTCTTCAGAAGGTCGATAGAAAATCCCCCCCGTGTGTCTTCTTCTGACCTTGTGACTTGGCATTCAGCCAGGACATCTTATCTGTTAGATTCCTCCCCAAAAAAAGGAAAAGAAAAAATATCAACAAAACATGCAGCTTGATTCTGTATCTGCTGGATCAAATACCAGAAGAAGTGTAATAGAAGCAGGATGTGCGTAGAGATGAGGAAGATGCTGGGCATGTGTGTGTGTGTGTGTGTGGGGTGTGTGTGCGTGTGTGTGAGTGAGTTCCAGGGAGATGAGAAGATGTCTATGCAGCCTGGTTCTGATGGCTATCATGAGCAGCTGGAGCAGGACTGGACCTGCTGCTGATACCGTCAGATTCTTTGGAGGATGATTCGAAAATATGAAGGAGAATCAGAACGTTGCATCAAGTTTGAATTTGAGCGCGAGCCTGTGGTTCCCCCTAACATGCTATCGCAGCTAACTGCTCTTTATTGCAGCTACGACGTTGTTAGCAGTCAGATTTATTTGTGGAGCCTCCCCCCTTTTTCTCAGCGAGCCTCACGCTGTGAATTAGAGCCACCGCTGTAGTCGCATTTAAACCCTCTGCTCCCTCGCTCTGCTCAGCCCTTTGAACTTGTTTTCTCTTTTATTAAACTTTGCCGCCCGCATTTTTGGCCTCTTTGGCCTCCCACACTTTTTAATCACGCCAGAGCTAATGTCTTTAATTTATTGTTCATTTGTACATTTTCCCCAGGCTCCAAGTGCCTCTAAGATCATGAGTTTGTTTACTTTTTTTGTGGTGTTTTTCAGCTTCGCTGTTGTGGAAGAATGCGTCTCTGTGTGTGTGTGTGTGGGCGTGTGTGTGTGTGGGGGGTGGGGGGGGGGTGGGGGTGGGTGTGTGGGTGTGTGTGGGTGTGTGTGTGTGGAAGGTGGAGGGACAAAAGAGGAGAATAGAGAGGAAGAGGAGTGAGAACTTGGAAAATCTTTCTGCAAACAAAGATAGCTGAGGGCCGTGTGACTAACATGTTTGCTTTACTGTAAAACATTCATAGCTCGTTACTTGGATGATAAAAAAAAACCTCATTTTATATAAATAGGTTCTCATTTGCTGTTAGAAACTACAGATGTCATATCAAATCAAACTCATTTTATCTATTTTACTTTTTTATATAAATTCAATAGAAGCACCTCGGCTGTGAACACATGGTTTCACTTTAGGTAAAAATCATTTCCATGAATCTTTGAAAAGGCATTTATTGAATAAAAGGGCAGAAATAAAATTCCTAATGTTGTCACACTGTATTAGTGTTTACTGTCATATTTTAGCATCAGAAAGCGGCAATGGAAATAACAAAGTGCTTACTTGAATTTTGTTCCATGATATAAAATAATAAACTGTAACACAAGCTGTTTTTCTTTATTGTGGTAGAAATTACGATCTTGGTTTTCATACAAAATGTATTTTAGAACAAGAATAATGGAAGCAATTTTTTTTTTTTTTTTTTTAGAGGTTTTTCAGTTCTGGTTTCTAATCGAATGTAGTTGGAGAAACAGGCAAAGACTGAGGTGCAACAGCAACACTGAGTTCTCCGTCAATAAGAGTGGCTTGAATCAGTTTTAGTAACAGTAAATCTACTTGTGACTCAATGTTTTTGATTTGTATGTCTTTATTTAGGGCTTGACTCCTCATTTAAGTGGAGAGACCTGATGCTTTCTTGAGAACTGCAAATCAGTGAGTCAATTCCACAGCTTCCAGATATTTTTTTACTTACAGAGTGTCAGATATTGCTGAGGAGCTTTTGTTTGAACAACAGCTGTTCATTTGGCCCGGGTGTGCTGGCACCAAGCTGCCACTCAGGCCTGGCAGCGCTGCTAATGGCATTACACATATTAGATGTTTGGCTGACACGTCCCAGTCAGGAAACACCGAGCCTGGAGTGGACTTCTGCAGGCTTCCTGGCTCCCTTTACGTCAGGCGAGTTGCTACACATTTTGTCACGCCGTGGAAAATAACCTGAATTCTGGAAATCCACTTTACGTGTGTTGCTTTATTATATAAAATCTAAGTAAAATGCAATGAAGTTTGTGGATTTAGCAAAATGTTGAAAGGTTTGAGAGGAACGGATAACTTTGGAGGCAAATGGAACCTGTACCAGTTACTCATCTTTGAATTCATAAAAAATACTTTCTTAGTTTTCAATATTGTCACCTTCCAAAAATAATGTCATTTTTTAGAAAGAGTTATTCTTTTTGTCTAAATCCATCTTTTGGCAATAAAAAGGTGGCCTTTCCCCCCCAATATTGTTTTTGGCAAAAAGACAAAAAAAAAAAAACATACACATATTTAGAAATGTGTGAGTTTCCAAATCAGCCTGGTTACTCCTCGTTAAAGATGCCAAACTTGTCTGAAAGCTTAACACAAGAAAACCTTGAAAGTAAATTTGCTCTTTTATTTAAAATAGATCATTGTGTTTCAACAGTGGCATCTTGTGATGATGTTTGCTCTGCTGGTGGGAGCTGGGAGAGACTTGGAACTGATGGGGCAGGAGGCAGGAGGCAGGGGCAGGAGGCAGGGGCAGGGGCAGGAGGCAGGGGCAGGAGGCAGGGGCAGGAGGCAGGGGTAGGAGGCAGGGGTAGGAGGCAGGGGCAGGAGGCAGGGGCAGGAGGCAGGAGGCAGGGGCAGGGGCAGAGTTGATGGGACGGGCTTGAAACCCGTTGATAACTGTTCTAATTTAAACGTAGTTCAACGCTGAAAAGATTTCAGAGTTGTTAACTTGGGTAGCAACATGCATGTACCATTTTCATTCATTCATTTTTTCCCCATACATACTTCATAATGTGTGAGGTACTGAAGGATGGCTGTCTATCTGCAGCAACCACTGTTTGAGATGAAGGGTACAACCTGTTTATCAAAGCATAAAAACAAATTCCTTGTGTGTTTGTAACTATTTATTTTTCCTTTGATAAGCGAAGAAAGTAGTTTAGCTTAAATAATCACTCCTAGATGGAGTGGATTTAACTGGACTGGCCTTTGCAGTGTTATTGTTGATTTATATTAACAAAGTGAACTGAACTGACAGCCTGTCAATCAGCCTCTTATTACAAGAACAAAACATTTTCTAGACGTTTTTTGCCGACTTTTTCTTCCCTGTAATTCCCACTAATGTCAGCTTGTGAGAGATATAATATATTGTTAAACTTAACAGGTAGGTATTCTCAAACAAAAGATGAATATTAAAAATCTATGTTTGATTTATATTATTAAAAAAATGACTAAAAGTGAGAGCTGTGTTGCTTTTTTCTGAAGAAAACCTGCAAAGATGAACAGAAATAGACACATTTCACTTACAGGTCAGGTTGGAGGCCTTGTTTGTGCTTTTATCATTTTGGAATATTGTTACTTTGACAAAGCTGTTAAGCAAATATTTAAATTGATTATATTTTTGAGCTATTTTTATGGCCACTGTCATATTGTTTCTCACCTTGCTATGGACGGGGGCATATCTCAAACATGATTAGGCTTTCAACATGACATGTGTGTCTTTTTGTATAGTGTGTCTACATTAGGATGAAGGATGTAAAAACAGTGTGCTACTGTCTCAGAACAGAGTAAGTTACTTTTACCGATGTTGCCATATCATTTGATTTATTTTTCCATATTTATTATTGCCAGTGCTGCTTAAACAATCTCCCCAAGTGGTCAAATAATTATTATTATAATCCTGAAATAGGTAAGGTTGTTGTCACTTAAAGCATTTGGCATTCTGAGGTGAGGAAGTCCTCATCAGTGCAGATAGAGTGTTTGCATAAAGCAGCATGAGAATGAATTATGTTATTTTGGGACAGTGGCCACGTTCCCGTTACAAATGCGTGTAAAACTTTCTCGATATTCCGGTAATGTTGAAAAAACATCATTTTGCAATTTCTGTGTTTCCAATAAATGCAATTAATATCACATGTGAATAAGTTTGTTCGTGTGACAAGTCAGTAAAAAATATACGGCGCCATCATCGTCCTGCCACTTCCTGTTGTCTTCTTCGTCTTTTCCACCAGTAGTAACATCCAGTTGTTGATCATGTGATGCGAAAAAGGTGTTTCCATGGTAGTTCTGTGAAATACACTAACAAAAGAATACACAAAAAAAAAATACACTGGATTCCTGATTTCTTGGCTTTTCTGTTGAATCCCTTCAGACTCTTTGTCTCTGACTGGAGCTCCGTTGGGGGTGTGGAGGAGGATGGAGCGAGGAGGGGAGAGTCCTGTCGCCCAGGGCAGTCCCGAGCGGAGGGGCGGCAGTCCGGACCTTAGCGGTCTCCCGCCGCCAGGAAAGAAAAGCCGACTGGAGCTGAACGGGAGCCCCACCGGGCCACGAACTCGCCACAACGGAGCCCCACCGCGGCCCCTTGGAGGTAACCGTAGAGCTGACAGAGAAATCTGACGGAGTGGTCTTCACTGGAGAGATTGAAGTAACAGTGAAGATATTTGATATTAGTTGTCTTCTAAAAATGACATTTGCAGCACGGTGAGAAGAAGTGTCATAAATGAATGAAATACAGTGATTTTTTTTCGACCCTTTCCCTCTGCCAGAAGGTTTTTAGCAGCGTTGTACTCCAAACCCACAAACAGCCGCTGGCTGCGCTGCGAGCCACATGGGTTGAGTTTGGCTCTGTGTTCCACGCTGTAGTGCTGTGAGAGCCCTGAGCTGTTAATCTATAAGTCAGGGGGGAAC
This sequence comes from Xiphophorus hellerii, assembly GCF_003331165.1. Taxonomy (NCBI): domain Eukaryota; kingdom Metazoa; phylum Chordata; class Actinopteri; order Cyprinodontiformes; family Poeciliidae; genus Xiphophorus; species Xiphophorus hellerii. The sequence goes on from NC_045678.1 coordinate 2,868,987, forward strand.
TGTATAACACAGGCTTACCAAATAAAGGAGATTGCTCCATATAAACAAGATTTATACAAGTCACTATGGGTTATCGATCCCTGCATTAACTGCGAAAGTTGTTTCCTCCTTGTGTGCAGCTGTTCATGTGTGTGCCTCCGTGTCGGTGCTTTTCATGCTTTTGCAGAAATGTCTCAGTCTTTACCTGTCCTTTCACTTTATGAATAATTGTTACGTCATGAACTCTTCCTGTTCTTTTCCACTCTTTACCAGCTCTACAGAAAAAAAAGATAAAAAAGTGAAATTGCTAGCCCAGATGAAAGTTTGTTTTAATCTTTAGGTGGGTCATGTCCACATTTAATCAAAATGTAGAACATTACAGAATAAGGAATTTGGCTCAGAGACACATAAATGCAGTCACTGATATGTGTGTGAGATGTGAGCTTGTCCAACAAACAGTCCCACAGTGATGCCTTTAGCATACAGCTTAGCTTTACTAGTATTCACTAAGGAAGGACCAGTTGTGTTGTTGGCAGCATGATCACAGCCTTTCTCAGGGCTGAGATATCCAGCGATCTGGCTTGAAAATGTTCCTCAATATGATGATTTGTTTTTTATTTTTAAGCAAGGTGGCAAAACATTGAAACTGCTCCCATGTACTGAGGCGTACTGTGTGTGACCTGTGACCCCTGTGCTGTCCGTGACGGTTGAGATGTCACAGTCGTTTGCTTACATTTCTCTTCACAAGTTCCTTGTTTCCCACAATGGGAAAGAATGCTAGCTAGTTTCATGAGCTAGCTGGTGGCTAGCCCCGTTTCCTCTCCACCTATCAGCGCTGCGCAGAGCGTGGCGTTCTGTTGACTGGTTATGGTGACTCTCAACACTCTCAGCTTGCTGCTACATTTTGATGGGAACACTGTTTCCTGCTGAGACGTTTCTTGTGAGTCGTGAGTCATGGTGCTAAAAATGTACCTTTGTTCTGGAAGTCCGCCTTGAGTACGCGTTGATGCCAATGCAGACATTAATGTCGGAACAGTGAATCTCTACTTTGGATGATATCATTAACATGTGCATGTTGTCTCATGTTTTTTTTTTCTTTTCTTTTTTTTTGGTCTGTTTCCTTTCTGGTTGTGATGTCTGTATTTTGCTGCATTCACACCAATAATAGTTTATTTAATGCCAACAATGCACATCCGTGATATTTATTATTATTCAAGCTGTTTGACTCAGTTTTCAACTTTTAGCACTTTAAAATGCTTTGCTGTCCAGTCCAACATTTAGACTTCGTGTTCTAATAGGAAATAAATCGTGGGTTTTCAAGCGTCTGTGAGAGCATTAAAATCTAAGTTTGTCCATTGTGATACATTAAAAAACAAAGAAATATTGTGTAATATCCTGGAGTGTGCCCCAGTATAGGAAAAGATGTAATATTTTAGTGTCTCTGTTGGCAGCTTTGTCTTTAAACACTGGAAAAATGGAGACAGAAGGGTTTCTTTTATAGGCGTGTTATAAATCCTACAGCATGGAAATTCTGACTAAAGACCTTGGAGAGCACACATTTTGAAACGTGCGGCACAATAATGAAAATCGATCAATTTATTTTGACGTTATGCGGTCCATTTGATGTAAATATGTTTTAGAATTGATGTCGGAATGTTCCTCGGACGGAGGATCAGTTTTTTTTTTTGTTTTGTTTTTTTTTCCTCCAGAAACAAAACCGTTTCTGTGGGTTTGAAGAGTTTGTGAAGATAATCCATCTGTGGTTAGGCAGAGTTAACAAACCGGCAGGAGGGTCAGGTCTGACCACCGGGATGCAGCAGGAAGAACGATAGCGCGCTGAACAGGAGGAGACGAAGAAGAAACCGAGCGGATAGTGAGGCAGGAGAAGGACGGGGTTTCCTGCGCTCGGTGGAAGCCACGGCTTGTAATAATGACGGGTTGACTTTGAACACAGGAAACTCCATGTGTCGCCCCCAAAACCACACGGCTGCTGCGAGGATGGGGGCCAAATGCACACATGGAGGCTGCGCCACACAGAGGATACCCCCGCACGCGGATTTACCAGCCGTCACGCGCTGCAACACTGCGAACCTGCCAAAACACACATATCTTATTTTAATATCTCCACTCACTCATCCCTCAACATATTAGAGGGATTAGAGGTTTTGAGGCAACATCACATCATCCAAACCAGATCATCCAGTCTCAAGATGCCGGAGACGACACTCGGAGCTGGAGATGGAGAGAGACGGAGGGAGAGGAACGCGCGGGTCGGAGGGAGCTACTCCGTGTTGACAGTTATATTTCCCTGTTGGGGGAAATTCACTTACTTCAATTGGCACGGTCCTCCAGTGTGTAATTCACTCCATGAGAGCCTGGAGGACTGGGAGCCGAGTGATTAATGAGGAGGAAATAGAAATATCGGAATTGACTGATTAAAACAATGGAGGAGATGGATCGGGGTCTATGTGTGCATGCGTGTGTGGGTGTGTGTGTGTGTGTGTGTGTGTGGGCTTGAACCGTTTACCATTTACTTGAGAGAACCGTGAATGTGTGTGGGTTTGTTTGGCCATACGGTAAAACACCAGCGCCTGTATTATTAGAGCTGGGACGCTGCCTAATGCTCCCAGTCCATCATTTCTTCAGGGGACTTTAAATAACGGCCGGTTGACAGATGGCCCAAAACCAAAAGCCTTTCAGGAAAAAAGCTCCAGATTGGAGCAGAGGCATTAGTGTGAGAGCAGAGAGCTGAGAAGAGGAATTTTTTGGAATTGGACTCTTACTGAATAGCAGGTTTCTCCACTGTTGTTGACAGTGTTGCCATGGTAATCGATCCCCTTAAGCTGTTTCACTTTGTGTCAAGATGCAAAACATCAATGTGGTAGACCAACAGTAGCTGAGTTTTCATTACAAAAGTGCACAAAACTTTCTCCAAATTCTGCCAATGTCGAAAAATTTCTTTTTTTGCAATTGCTGTGTCTCTGCTAAGTAACACACACAATTAAAATCCCACATGAATAAACTTATTCAGGCAATAAGTCTTTCAAAAATATGCCGCCCCATCAACCTCTAACTACTTCCTGTCTTCTTCTTCCTGGTTTTCACTAGTGGCAGCGTCTGGTTGTTGATCATGTGATGATGCGGAGAAAAAAGTGTTTCTGTTGCAGTTTTGCGAAATAAATCAATTTTGATTTGACCAAAAATCCGCCTGATCCCAGTGTCGAATTTTTTTTTCCGAGAAAAGAGCTTCTCGAATTGTCTCCATCAAGCACATTTATTTTCGAAATGTCAAATTGCACAATAATGTTGTCAGTGGCAACACAGCTACTGAAGAGTGGAAAGAAGGAAGGTGTGAAGGTGCGACAATAACCTAATAAACGCAAATAGAAATCACAGACGAATGCTTTTCCACACAATAAATCATTAAAAAAGCATAATTGTCTTACTACTTCTTTTCTTCTTCATCTTTTCTGCCAACATCAACATCTAGTTGTTGATCACTGGATCAACAATTGGACTCACGCGATGCAAAAAAAAATGAAGTGTTTCCATTCAGTTTTACCAATCACTAATTTCCAAAAAACAACCTCATTTAAACAGCAAAGCTTTTTATAAAAAAACATTTTCTTTTTTTTAATTGCTATGTTTTCATTAAGCAAATTTACTTTTGCACTTCCAATTTGCGCAATTCTGTCATCCATGGAAACGCAGCTAAGGAGAACCTGTTAACTAACATGCAAAGCGCCATGTGTGGTGGCGTGGACCAATCTGTGGACGCCCAGTAACTGCAGTCGATTCTTCACAGAGAAAGGCAACAATTAAGCTCTTAGACATTCTGTTTAAAGTTTACAACAAGCCGTGTTGGGGACACAGCAGACGTGTGGACTGAGCCGCTTTGGTTAGACGAGACCGACGTTGTGCTCTTTGACATGTTCTGCATGGGAGAAAGCTTCAGCGTGTCCGTAGCCTAGGCTGAACTCTGTGTTGTGCACCGAGATGTGAAAGTGACTCAGACTGGAAGGGCATTAAGTTGTCAGTATTCCATTCGCTCCAGTTCCAGTAAACCTTTGCGAGGCACCCGGGTGTCTGAACAGTCTGATTTGGACTTGATGTGGTCCACCTGGAGGCCAGTGACAGCGAGGCAAAATATGTGACCTGCATGGAGAGCATTAGAGGACATTTAGCATCGTAACAGTTATTAATGCCCTAATGAGGGCAGCTGCTGTTATCACAGTGACTGTTTTGTGTATTGGCTTTGCATATCTGTGAGAGGAGTCATTCCTAAGTAGCCTATCTAATATTCCGTTAAGCAGCTGGACGGTGCTTTCTAAAACTGCTCTGTATTACTCATCTGACATCACTGCTTGACTAAATGAGGTTTAAGGTGTTCCAATACCTTACAAGTGAAACCAAGAAAAAAAAAAAAAAAAAAAAAGCAAGTGATCTCAGGCTTCACCGACACCAGATGCGCTCCACATGTTTCTCATCGGAGGAGACCAATTTGTGCCGGGATGATCGTCAATTAATGCCAGGCCTTTAGAGAGAATTCCTCCTTGTTCTCTTTAACTTGTTGTCGTCCCTCCACAGGTCTGATGATTCCCGTATTCTGCGTGGTGGAGCAGTCGGACGCGGGGCTTCAGAGCGACGGGTGTGAAGGAAGGGAGGAGCACGCCGAGTTTGTGCTGGTCAGGAAGGACATCCTCTTCTCCCAGCTGGTGGAGACGGCCCTGCTGGCGCTGGGCTACTCCCACAGCTCGGCCGCGCAGGCCCACGGTCAGTCACACACACATCCCCATCAGCTTCCTTCAGGGTTTTGTAATCACAAAAAATGTTTTATGAGCTTATGCCATTTGGAACAAGTTCAAATGAGACATTTACATACACGGTATAAAAAGAGGATATTTTCTCTTGTCACTGCCTGACTTTATTCCAGGCACAGTTTGTCGGGTCTTACGTTAATTTAAAGTTGCTATATCGTAGGTCAAAATTCCTGATTCTTAAAGACGCTGCATTCATCTATGCAAGAACCAAAGGAAAAGCTCTGGTGCAGAGCGGAGTGAAAGCTGGTGAGGCAGCGTCTGCAGCTGCGTTTCCATTGACCATACGCTCAGTTTGACATTTCCAAAATAAATTTGCTTAATGGAAACACGGTAATCTCGCTTTTTGATAAGAAGTTTTGATGCTAAGATGAGGTGAGGTTTTGTGGCCATATTGAAATTGGTTTATTTTGCAAAACTGCAACGGAAACCCTTGGCATCACAGGGCAGCTGATGTCACCACTGGCACAAACCAAGAAGAAGAAGATGACAGGAAGTGCATCGGAGGATGATACAGGCATGTTCTTTAGTAACTTATCACTCGTCTGATTTTAATTGGGTTTTTCCCAGTTGTGAAATTAGTTTTTTGCAACATCAACTTGATTCTTTAATTGATTTTCTTTTTCGACATTAATGGAAAATTGACAAAATACTGTGCACATCTGCAATGGAAACACAGCTGCTGCTAGTGGTTACTAATGGTGTCCCAATATGGGCTAAAAGGTCACTCAGGAAGGAAGAAACCAGTACTATGAAATTAACATAAAATGATAAATTACTGTTTACAAATACTGTAAGGGAAAAAAGCCTTCATTTTTGGACTAAACTGTGATGTGTGGTGGCAGCAGCATCATTGTGTGTGAGTGTTTGACTGCAGGAGGGACTGGTGCACTTCACAAAATATAGACATCAGAAAGACATAAACTATTGATTTCAAATCACCAGTCGGACTGAATGAGGGTCTTTCAAATGACCAATGACACTAAGATTATTCATGAATCGGTTACTAAGTTGCTTACAGACAACATGTTTTGGATAGGCCATTAAACAGCTTTAAACTCATCGAATGCACTAATAACATGTAATTTTCCTGTGTTATAAGTGAAATAATCTACCAGTCAAATCAGGACTTTTTCATCAATATTAAGACATTATTGACTTAAAATGAGCTCCTATTTCTTTCTAAAAATTACTTTTTTGTCTTACTTCACATGTACTAAGCTATTTGCACTAGAAACTAGACCAAAAATACTTGGTAAGGTTTTGTGTTTTTGTAGTGTACCCTCCCGATTCCTAATTCCGCCCTGGGAAACTTCCCATCTTTGCTTAAAGTACTTTTTAACCCATTCATCCTTGATATAAAGCATAAGCTTACTCACCAGGAGTGTCATTAAACTTGGTAAATGCTTGTTTTTGTTCTTTTTTTTCTCCTAGAACAGTAAAATGACAGAAAGCTTCTGACAGAAGCTTCTTTTAACAAGATAAAGCTGAATAGAAACAGCATTACATATTTAGCCTCTCTGTGCCCGTCTCTGTGTGAGCTACAGTAGTCACAGCTCAGCATTCAAGGCAGGACATCAACGATCAGAGGGGAGTGTGTGATGTGAAGTGGTGTGTACAGAGCAGACATTGTTATAGTGGCAACAAGCACGGGAAAGCTTGAAAAACACACCAGAGACACAGACAGAGGCTGTGAAAGTCATTAAAGAGTCAACAAAGAGCTGGACAGGAATGTCTTTGCAAGACAAAAATACACTGTGTGCGGGGTACGTGTGAGAATGTTTATGAAGCAGAGAAAAAGAAAAACTCTGTAATTTATTGTCGCACACATGGTAGTCATTGCAGCAGGACAGTGTCATTTACTGCTGTCTTCTCTCAAGTATGCAGAATATTCCATCTGGAGAAGTTGCCTCACAACGTTATAAAACGGGACAGCAGAGTGATGGGGGACAGCAGAGCTGCTGGAGCTGGCTGAGGATGCTGGGAGATCCCCATCTGTTTGAAATCTCCTAACATTGTGTGTGTGCGCGTGTGTGTGTTCATGTTGTCCCATCTAATTCTTGTTTCAGCGTGCAGACATATTTGTATGCAGAGATTTTGTAAACTGCAAAAAAAGTGTCTTTCAAATGACTAATTTGTTGTAGCTTATCTTATTCGTTTTGCTCAAGCTACATTTTTGATTAGGATGATTCTCAAATCAGAATGAGAGCTTTTGCAAAACTAATGAATTGCTTGTAACACATTAATCATTTTTTAAAGGTGCAGTATTATGTAAAAGCGACTTTTAAAATGTTTTTTAATCCTTCATCAGAAACATTCCTGCGTGAGTGATGATCTGATTCTTTCATGCATGTTTGAGAAATCATTGAATCTCCATGGCAACCATTAAGCTGTGTAAAACACCTGGGTGGACCTAGGTCCGTCTTTGAGACGTAGCTCCTCCTCAGAACTGCAGTTTATAAACTTTCACCTCACAGAGCAGCCCTTCCCTTGACTACCCCACTCAGCTCCTTCAGACTAGCCAGCAGCAAATAGCAAACAGCTGGTGGAACATCTGCTGAGCTCATTACAGGAGCTTCTTCACAGTGAAACGCTGGTAAAATGTTGCTAAAGGGTTAATAGAGGAGCCATGTTGTGCTGACTTCCTCAAGGCAGAGCTTCATTTAGAGCAGGAGTTCTTAAAGAGACAGAGACCCACTCTCGCTTTAAATCACAAAGTCAAATTTCTTTTAAGCCAAATTTTATGTATAGCATTTTTATAACAACTGAAGGTAACACTTGATTGTGCTATAAATCTATGTTTCTGGAAAATACATATTACTTCCCCTTTAAGTAAATTAAAAAAAAATTTTTTCAGTGTATGGCAGCATCTCTGTTTCAAACCAATCAGGACAGTCTAATCGAACACAGAGTTCAAAGGTTCAGGTTTCTACTTTAACTTGTCACAGGTCTTTGTTGTTTCTGTTATGGCAGCTAAACACTTTGTTACCACTGGGTCTTTAGCTCTTATTTCTTATCCAACCATCCTGAAACAGGCTCAGCACACACAGCCTCCACCTCCACCATGTCTCTTGAAATTCACACTAAAGTGTGTGTATAACCATCATTTAGCATATTGCTCTCTAAAGACCTCAGTTATTCTTTAGTCCAGATGGACAGGTCCAAAGCTGAACCTAATAAACTGGAGTTACTTTGTTGCATCCAGCATAGTTTAGCTGTTATCTGCTGAAAGTCTTGCTCTCTCTCACTCTCGTGCAGCCTAAATGACATTCAGAACCATCTCAACATGTCTGGAATGTATAATTTTACAATACAGCTTTAAGTATAGTTTCTTGGACCATAAAGCTATCACAACGAAACTGATCCGCAAAAAAAAAAAAAAAAAAAAGTCCGTCCCTGAATCAAAACATCAAAACAAATATGGTTTAATATAGAATAGAAAGAATGACGTTTTCAGATAGATTGAATTTAGCAAAATTGGAAAAGATCTGTTCTAGTTTTATTATAATTTGAGTTATTTACATGTTATATGGTTACACTATTACTCCTTTATTGAGGGGCTTTATGTATTTTTTTTGTTTAGTACTGCTAAACAAAATACATTTTAGAAGTATAGCTTCTTACTTCTCTGCACTTCATTTTAACCCTTTATCAGAGATGACAGTTGTCAGGACAACCTAGTAGCACTTTGGTACGGGATCATAATTTTAAGTCTCCAGTCATCTAGTCTCTAAATCCTCTCATTTCTCGATGCATATCAACCAGAAGCTGTTTGCTGTCCTGAGGTTCAACTGAGTCTTATAACTACAGATGTTAGCCAAATGCAAAACAGTTACTTTTACTCCTTAACTTGATTAAAAAAAAAATAAAAATCTTGTTCTGAGCTTTTTCTGCTGCAGGTTGTAAACTTCAGAGCTGCAGTAAACAGCCACAAAACAATCACTCAGACAGCCATTACCCTACGCTAGCGGCCTGAGCAGCTCGCTCCACAGTTAGGGGAAGGTTTACAGATGAACGCTGTTAGTCACACTTGTACCCTCAGTGGGGTTTTTTTTGCCAAACGGAGGTCTCTGTCTGTCTCAGCAGACAATGTGCTGACAACTACAAGCCACATCAATGCTCAACGCCGGTCCCATCAAAGGCGAGGCTGAGGGAGACATCAGCGAAAGCCCAGAGCGGACTGGAGCGGAATTCACCTTAAAAAACGAACCAAGCTAATACAAGGACGTGAAACAGCCTCAGACAAAGCCCTCTCACACAAACCTCTCTCCCAAGCATCTTCCAAATGAATACTTTTTTTTTTTTTTCAAACAAGCGTTTATGCTAAATGAATAATTTTTGGCTGAAATTATACATTTTTTCCCCATGCGGTCTATGACCAAAATTATACAGAGTCCAAGCTATTTTCTCCCTGTTTGAATTGTGTCCTGCATTCTTGCGTCCCAGCGGTGTATTTAAAGCGCAGCGGCCTTTCTTTAATTAGCTCAGCCCAGTAATTAGCTGGAAGATATTGTTTATTTCAATTATAAGGGTTTGGAAGCTTTTATAGAGCGGATGAGAGCAGACCTGTACTTTACAGCTTCAATCAGCGAACAGTTAACGGTGCCACGTCTCGCAGGTCAGGCGGGGTCAAAGGGCGCATCCGGCTGCTCGCTGGAGAGTGGAGCAGATCAGAGAAGACAGTTTGTAAATGGTCTATTAAAAGTAAACTGATGGTCCCAGTCACCAGCCACTGGTTGGTGACAAGACCTTCTTCCTACAGCAGGTGGCTTGTCATGAAGCCAAACTCTTTTAGCAGAAGACTCTTAAACATCAGTCTGCAATCAAAACAAGTCAAGTTTATTTGCAGCCAGGCAGTTCAAAGTGACAGAGGGCCGACTTTGTAACTGCCTTTATGTGACACTCAGGGTTCAGGTCTGAGTCCATCTGTATGCCCAGATTCCAGGCCTCATCATTGGTTTCTAGCTGTAACAACCAAAAACAAACGTAACAACTTTGGTTTAGAAAACCTGAAGCTATTTAGGCTGAAATGCTCTGTCTTTATTTTCTAATGCTGGTGGTCGGTTTATTATGGAGCAGCACAGAGACTCACAGGACAAACAATCATGCGTGTACACATTCATGCCTATGGGAAACTTAGAATATCCTGGTAACGTAACACACGTGACTGTGGATGTATACTGGGAAGACATGCAAGCGTTCACAGAGGACAGCACCGGTCAGGACCGTCCCACTGAGAGGAAACGCTTTTAAAGCTGCACCACTAGAAACCTTCTTCTGTTCAAATTTACAAAACCATTTCATCCAGTTTGATCACACATCGCTAGCCTGTCACCAGCTGTGGCTACTGGACAGATGTTGCCATATTCTGCATCATTCATCAGAAATGTGACCCTTTTGGCTTTCCATACATCCAGCACTCAACCTCCACTGCTGTCCTAGATTATGAAAAGAAAACGGAAACTTTTGGTCTTCAAGCTCCTGTGTACCAGCCGTTCTGGCACGGCCTTGGTGTGGAGTGCTTTTTATTGTACAGTATCTTCCTCCAGTCATTTCCTGTTGCAGTGTTGCACCAAGTATTTTTCAGTGCCCACTAAAATGAATGCAGAATTATGAGCAGATATGGAATAAGTCAGGTTTTAATCCTGTTCTCCGAATTAGAGGTTTGTAAATACAATATATCAGTTCAAAGGTTTGCCTTTAAATAGTTAAATAACGGCTGAATTAAACATAAAAGTTCTAAACCGAACATGTTGTTTTAGTAATCCTCACATTTTAAATGTTTTTGATGAATTGTCTGTTTGCATAAAATTTTTAAAAAATAATAATACCGGTAATAATTAAAAAAAAACCTGACAGTGTCAGTGTGGATGACAGGGATGAGTTAGATGCAGGGGGTTTCCCGCAGAGCGTTCCAGGGGTGGAACCTGGAACCGCTTTAAAAGCAAGCGGCTCAGGACAGCATTAAGTCTCACCGTGGCGTGGGACAATGGGATTACTGTGCGCACACGCGCCTCCCCGTGAGTGTGTGCGCGCATGCATCCATGTGTGCAGGCCCCGTGCGAGCGCTGATGAGAGGAGCCGGAGACGTGAGTGTGCGTTTGTACAGATGGGCACACTCAGACATGAGCCAAGCCACCAGTCGGCCACATGAAAGCTCGTCTCTGGGAGATGGAATTTTAATGTGGAAATGAGAACAATAATTTCTACTTTTAAATGCGCACAAGAAGCACAGCCCACTGATGGGGGCAGACCAAGAATGATGGATCAATTATTAATGCATCACACAGCAAGCAGGGGCTCTATGTGTGTGTGTGTGCGGAGTGTGTGTGTGTGGGGGGGTGTGTTTGCATGCGAGCCGCTATGTGTCCAGTGCTCTGTGTGCTGTCATGTGTCCTCTGTGAGTTCCTGTTTGTCTGTTTATTCACCCGTTCGCTTCCACCTAACTTGGCATTAGCTTCATGTTTGGATGTGCAGACGCTGCATGGAGGCAGACTGTAGAGTCTGTCTGGATGTGTGAAGTGAAAAAAACAAATACAACAATAATAAAACATTTCTAATTTGGCATGTAAAATTTACCAGTTAGGCATAGCTAGAGCAGTTTTATTTTAAATTGACTTTTTTGAGCCTTACATTGTGTTATAATGTTATTCCCTCATCTAAAAACCTACCTGGAGTGTTGACTTCATTCATTCATGCTCGTTTGAGATGTTCTCTAACCATTCGACTGTGCCAAACGCCTGGGTGGACCTAGCCCCGCCTTCTAGGACGAAGCTCCTCCTCAGACTTCCTGAAGGCAGAGTTTCAGTAAGTCAGAAAGTTTTTAAAGAGACAGAGGCCCAATTTCAAGGCAAATTTCTTTTAAGTCATATTTGATATATATAGCATTTTTATAACAAATGAATGAAACATTGTTACTTTATTGTGCTATAAAATGGCACTCTGTGACTGGAAAATACATAATACTGCCCCTTTAAGAAAGTACAATTATCTGTAAATCTAACTGTGCCTACTATACTTTAGTGGTTTTATGCATCCATCAGCCTACATGAACTGCAATTGCTCCGACACAGTTTGTTCTGATCCTGTTGGAGTTCTTGCCTGTTCCCATGGTGGTCTGAGGTTCCTCAGGAGTTCTTCTGGGCCCTGAGGGAGAACGGCCCATTCTGTACATGGTGTTTTAACGATGCTCCCTCTGCGTGGCCCAATTAATGAAGAACACAGCTCGACCGAGTGGAAACACAGATATAGCTGGGCAGTAAACACACCAAAAAGACATCAGAGAACCGAGGGCAGAGAAAACGGGAGTAAGAAACGCACAAAGGGCGATGCAAGGGAGCAGGGTGGAATGGGGGGCAGGGGGGCAGGAGGAACAAGAGAGATGATGGGAGACTTCTCTGGACGCGTCTGGATCTCATTTAGAGGATAGTAATGCGATTAGCTTTGTTTAGTTTTCACAGCTCCAGCCAGTCCCATGAAGAAGCCTATGTGTGTGAGTCTGTGTGTACTGGAGGGAAATGGTGAAACGTCCCCTCACATTATAGTCTTACTTTACACCACACCGAATTTAAAAATATAATGTTTAGCAAACACTTTAATACCTCTGGAAATTCCTTACATTCGTGTTGCTGACCAAAAGACTGTGCAACTTTGATTTATAAAAATACATTTGGTTAATGGAAACATGCTGATTTCGATAAAACAAACATTTTTTGAGAAGTTTTTTTTTTTTAACGCTAGGATGAGGCGGGTTTTTTCTATTGTGTCAGAGTTGGTGCATTTAGCAAAACTGTAATGGAAACAATGTTTTTTTGCAACACATCAGTCACTCCAGTTTGTATGCAGCAACAAAGCGCTTCTTTGGACAATGTGCATCGCAAAATTGATCAAAAGTAGAGTGTCAGTAGCTGCACGCTCTATGACCATAAAATTGTGTGAATTGGAATTACGAAAATAAATTTGTTTAATGGAAACATGACAATTTTGAAAAAACGAATTTTTTGATAAATAGTTTTGGTGCTAGGTTGATGTGATCAACAACCGGATGTTTCCACTGTCGGAAACGACTGAAAAGACGACAGGAAGTGGTAGAAGGATGATGGTGCAGAGTGTTTTATAATGACTTGCTGTGTGAACAAACCGATTCATGTGAGTTTAATTGCATTTCTTGTTTAAGGGAAACACTGTAATTGCGAAATTGTGTTTTTTAAACCTCAGTGAAATATCGACATGGTTTTCAGCAAATTTGTAATTGAAACGCATGTAGTGGAAAGTTTTGAATACATATATCTTCTGTAAAATGGGCGACTACCATTTCATTTACGGGGGTTTGTTGCTCCAACACCTCAATAAGACACCAACTTCTCCTCTGATGGCCGATAATGAGCCCTAGTGCTGTGGCTGAAACATTTATATACAGTATATTATGATTACATCCGTTGCCTCCATGATTTTCACGTGAAAATGTGATTTTAATTGCATTTCTTATTTAAGGAAAACTCTGCACTTGCAAAATTGTGTTTTTTCGGAAAACATTTTAAGTAGATTTGTAATGGAAACACAGCTACTGTGTTTTATGGAGATGTTATATGATGGAATAAACACAAAGTGGGACTTCATTTTGAATTTTGAGGGTTTTTTAAAATTACAACAAACTTTATGATGAGGAATAAGGAGCATAGCATGAAGACGTTGTGCGGAAGTAGAGTAAGGTGAGGTGGAAGGTTCGCCCTCCAGCTGGACAACCAGCCTAAAGTAACCAGACCTACAGTGGAATGGTTTACTGTGAAATATGTTCTAGTTTTAAAATGGCCTGGTTAGGCTCTCTGTGAGGCCTGAGAGTATATGTTCCCAGATCTGTTTCACCCAATCTGACTGAACATGACCGTTTTTATGAAACCGACAGGCAGAAATTTTGGTCTCTGGATGTGCAAAGCAGGTAGAGTCATATCGCAAAAGTTTTGACTCAGGCAAGCTAAATGCAAATACATGCCACATTTTTCTTATATTTAATAGTTTGATCAAAAAAACTCAACACTTCACAATAATGTGAAGATTATGCAACGCTCCAAATACCATCATCCTGTTACTACGAAGCTCAGTCAGGTGGAAGTCCAGAATGTAGAACCTTTGGTGTTTTAGTCTTTATGTGAATCTGTGATTTCTATTTGTTTTTTATTTCCTTGTATTTTGATATAATTTTTTATAAATGAGGCTATTTGTGTATTGAATAAAAACAATGATGAATGACTTATTCATGTTGGAGTATCTCAAACAATGCCAGTAAAATGTGAGAGGACAAAATATGTTGAAAGTTCAAAGGTCATGGATAGTTTTGCCATTGTATGTTTCTAACAGCATTTCATAGAAGTGCTTCATGCTGAAGGGAGTCTCAGGCGTAACGGTTCTGATGTTCTTTGTGTTTCCTACAAGCAAAATGTGTTTTATAGTCACTCTTAATCATTAAATGTCACTAGTAATTATTATTTGCGCTTAAAGAAATAAAGAACTGGTATTATAGTTGCCCATCAACCACAAATATTGGACTGCTGCCTTTAACCCACGCTATAGCTGCTCTAAATAATATTCCCCTCTTTTTAATTTCAGATAGACAACCATAATACTAAATTTATTGCTAAGGTTGCTTCAGATCTCAGTCTGTGTGTTCTGGTGACATTTTCTAGAAGCGGCTCTCGACGCTGAGCAGAAGTGCTTTAAGATTTGTAATGCACAAATACATTTTACAAGAATAAAATCATAACCTCAACATCATTGAAACGTTAAAATCTGAATTCTTAAAAGGCCAATTTCTGTTTGGTTCAGCTGGAATATACTCTACCAAATACTCTGCAAGAAACATGTTTCACCGATTTAACGTTCAATTGTTAGTTCTGGACTTTAAGTGGGCCACTCTAACACAGGATTGGGCAATCCTGGTCCTTGAGGGCCGGTGTCCTGCAACTCTTAGATGTCTCCCTGGTCCAACACACTTCAATCCAATAGCTGAATCACCTCCTCAGTGCAGTCAAGTTCTCCTGCACATGACCTCATTATTTGATGCATCTAAAAGTTGCATCCCTGCAGGCCTGGAGTTGCCCACTGCTGCTCTAATACATGAAGAAGATTTGAAGGTCATCAACCTGAAGTGAGTCAGAGGAAAAGTGGGGATATTTTCCGGTTGAACTGTTAATTTTCTATCAAACACAGTGTTTCACATTAGTCTCATCTCATTGTCTCCCTGTGCTATAAGTCTTGCTATGTGACTTATGGCAAACTGATCTCTGCAGCTCCTCCAGAGTCGTCACAGGCCTCTAGGCTGATTCTGCCATTAACTCTACAGTATGTAATCGGTATTAAAAACATCTTTTTTGTTGTTACATATTTGTTGAAACTGTCACCATGTTGTGACAGTTTCGTCTCTGAGCTGCTATCGCCGTCTGAAGAAATACGTCGCTCAGTCAAAAACAGCCAATCAGAGCCAGGCGGAGGGACTTAGCGCTGTCAGTCATCCTCATGTACTCACTGCTCCATGTGGTAATCGCAGAGAAACCGTTAAAGGAAAACCGTTTATCCACCGTCGGCGGCATGAGGAAAGGTGATGGAACACGGTGGTAAACATTCCCCTGCCCAAACGGTTTTGGAACCTGCTGCAGGCATCAAAATGAAAACAAATCAGTAAAATTTACCCATTTGAACACTAAATATTTAATCTTGTGGTGTATTCAGTTGAATATAGGTTGAAAAGGATTTGCAAACCATTGCACTCTGCTTTTGTTTCAATTTTACACAATGACCCGACGTCATAGGAGTGGGGGTTGTAGATGAGTGAACTGGCTACTGTTGGTAATCTTATATGAATATTTTTATGTCAATGAAAGGTGCAGGAGCATCAGTCTGAAAAGCGGTGCTGCTCACCTGTCAGTCAGCGGCGTTAGAAGCTGCCAGTTTGGAGCAGCTGTTGCTCATGATGAGCTTGGAAATGTTTTTTATTTGTTTTTCAGCAGTTTCCACTCACAGCATATTAGGCATGACTGACAATTTTTGTGGTTGTGTTCAGGCACTTGCAGCTCTTGCGTCATATCTGGGAAACATGGGGGTGTTGGTCAGATATTTCAAAAATACTAAGTGACTGGAGCCTAGTGTAATGCAGCGTTGTCTAATATTTTTTTGTGTGTGTGCTGCAGCTTTCTTCCCAATTTAGCATGAAAGTTCTGTAAAAAAAAAAAATCTGGGTGGTAATATTTGAGAGAGAAACGTTTCTCAGACAGAGGGTTTTAATTAACTAGACAGTCAAAGTGCTTGTTTCTAATTATTCTTTATTGTTTTGTTTTCCTCTACGTCAAGCTATTAAATTTCAGTTATTCCTGAAATTTCAATAGAGACAAGTCATCGGCGTGAATGCCCAAGCTGGGAAAAAAATCGGAATACTCTCGTTTTTCAGAACGATACAAAAATAAAATAAATCCACGCCAGCAAAACTCTCCAAATGTCTCACCGCAGAAATAAAAAACAAAACTCTAATGTTATCACAGGATTTCTAAAAATTGTAAGGAGATGCGCCTTTCAAATACATGTGCTTTTTCTAAAAGACTTTTTAACAACCAAATGAAGACTACATGTTAAAACTTGCGTGGATCCTCTGTTTGTGTCCAGGCATCATCAAGGTGGGACGGTGGAACCCTCTGCCCATCCACTTCCTCACAGACGCTCCTGAAGCGACCGTGGCAGACATGCTGATGGAGGTCTATCACATGGTCACGCTCCACATTCAGCTGCAGAGGTCAGACTTCCTCCTTCCAACCAGCACTGGTTCAAAAAGCATGTAGGATCTCAGCTGGATGTCAGGTTGTTAGTCTACAGGGCAGCCGATGCGACTGCAGTGGTTTTCAGATGCTAAAGCCCTGATGGAGAACTATCTGCTATCTGTCTGCGTCAGATGTTCAGGGAGGGTTTAGGGGGGGGGGGGTCTGTTCGGTACTTCCTGGTTCCAGAGAAGAAATGAAGCAGCATTCTGATGAGCAGATAAGAACTGATAAACTCCACATGAGAGGGTTTATTTGTTTCTATTGTCGTGAAACATTCCAGCTAGGCTTGCTTATGTGTGTATCCAAAGCAAGGGCAGGGCTCTGTGCTGCTATTTTTTAGTCTGACTCATTTATTTAAAGTTGAAAATAAAATAGCTAAAAAACAACAACAACAACAAAAAACAAAACAAAACAAAAAGACAGTAGAAAGAAAGAAGTTCACGATGGAACTCTAATTTGCAGACAAGGTTAAACTCTCCTCTGACTCCAACTGATGGCAGCCCAACCTACTTTCTGACTTTTCGACTAATTATTTATTTGACCACTTGGGGGCACTCAGACTGTGTTTAAAGGGGTAGTCTTCTGTCAAATTGACTTTTTTAACCTTTATATCATGTTAATGTTATTTAATCCTCAAAAACTTACCTGGAGTGTTGCCTTGATTCTTTCATGCATGTTTGAGAAACTGTTTGATCTCCATGACAACCATCCAGCTGTTCAAAACCCCTGGGTGAACCTAACAACCTTTTCAGAGCTGCAGTTTCCAAGCTTCTGCCTCACAGAGCAGCCCTTTCCCACGACTCCCCCACTCAGCTCCTTCAGACTAGCCAGCAGCAATTAGCAAACATCTGGTTATTTATTGACAATAAAAGAGAGAGAAAAAAAACATCTCAAATGTTTTATGCAATATGCAGGTCAGGTGTGCTCTGTAAGAGACACACATTCTTCTTATAATCCAGGACTTCATAAAAAACAGTTGATTTTTTGTGTGAAGACAGATTGTTAGGCACTTCAATACATTCCCAGTTTTACCAGCTTGTGTTTAGCATTGTCACGGTTGCTAGGAGACAAGAGACCACATAATGTTTTCATGGTGCAAATCATTTTAACTGCCTTGTTGCTGAAATGCACTATACAAGTGAACTTTACTTGACCTGCCATACACCACTGTGACGGCAGGAATAAATCTGAAGGCTTGACCGTCCGATTACGCTGCTGCTAACTTTCTGTCTTTGCGGCCGACGAAGGAACCGGCCGGTCGGCGTGAATTTGGACTCAACCACTGTTTACCAAACTTTCTTCTCATTCAGCGCTCAAACAATCTTCAAATGAATTACTGCCACCTACAGGACTGGAGTGTACATCTAATGTATCTGCTCTGGTGTTCTTCCCTCTTTGAAGCAGACAGTTTGTGGTTCTGACTCATCCACAGTTCTTATGATATAGACTCCTCTCACTGTTACACATGGAGCTAATTTAAAATATTACAATATTCCCAATATTTCAAAATGCTCAATTAAGCAAACTTGTAATGTCATAACTAACAGTTTTACAGCATAAAGGGATTAGGGACACAAACATGTTGCTTTAAGGAGCAGCCTTACATTTGTTTGCCTCCAAATACTTTTAATAATTATGATGAAGTGGTTCTCCTAACACACCCTGTGTAATGATGTAAAACACGTTCCAAACGATTAGCGTGACTGATGCGTTTGTGTCTACGGATAGCAATAAATGATGTGTGTGTGTGTGTGTGTGTGGTTTTGATTTTTGTAGCTTTGCGAAGCTGGAAGATCTGCCCTGTGAGCAGTGGAACCACGCGACTGTCAGGAACGCTCTGAAGGAGCTGCTGAAGGAAATGAACCAAAGCACTCTGGCCAAGGAGTGTCCTCTGTCTCAGGTAGGCCGTTCAGGAGGCGTCCACCTCTAACCTCCCAGGAGAAGGGGGTTCTGGTTACTGCAGCACCGTCTCCTCAGCCAGTTACAAGTGTGGCACCCAGCCCTGCTCCCATAATGTGTGCAATGTGTTTGCATGTTGTGTTTAACGCCATCTCTGGTGGGGGTGTCGATGGCTGCATTAATTGCTAGCATATGTGTGTGTGGCTGGAGATTCCCCTTCTGCACTGTGCTGGCTCGGCTTTCCATGGGTGGCTTCCAGTCATGATTAATGTTTCTCTGCTTCTATTGTGTGTGTGTGTGTGGGGTGTGTGGGGGTGTGTGTGTGTGTGTGTGTAAATGCCATGTGGGTGTTGCGTGAGTCAAAGCATTTCATATGTTGTTAGTTATTATTTATCTTTTTCCTCTCTCCTTCCCTCAGAGCATGATTTCCTCCATAGTGAACAGTTCTTACTATGCCAATGTCTCCACTGCCAAATGTCAAGAGTTTGGCCGTTGGTATAAGAAGTACAAGAAAATCAAAGGTAAGGCCAATACTCACGCAGTCTTAAGTATGGGTTGGGCGATATGGACTTTACGTTTTATCATAATATTTTGTGGTAATATTGTGATAATGATAAAAGTGATGATAAGAACTCTTTATTATTGCTTTTTTAGCTAACACAGCAAACATAAATACAGCTCTTGACAAGCAAACTTGTTTGTAGAGGAGAAAATAGTAAAACTAACAATTCTGAGGATTCAGACAGTTTTTTTTTACATCAACTGAAACTTATAATGACAACAATAAATAGGAATTCTTATCATGATAAATGATAAATGATGCGATAAATGTCAACCCACAATTTAAAATACTCTTAAAATGTTTAAGCAAGGCAACATGCAAATGCAATGCTTTCATATTCCATGAGATTATTTTAACCATAATGCTTTAACAATATATTCCACAATTAACTGAAGTCAGAATAAGGAAAAATGAAATGCAAACTTTGATTGAATTAAAAATTTGTTTTTTAGGAAAGATTTCTGATCTGCAGTGTCCACAAAGCTTTGATCCGGTGTCCGATAATGTAATATTTAAGAATTCTAGAAAATATGACAACAATGCTGTGTGATAGACTGGTTGCTGATAAGGCAGGTTCAATCATTTTAAAACAAGAGCAAACACTTTATGTAGCTCATATAAATACCTTTTTTAACAAGTTTAGTATTTTATATGAGCAGTTAGCATGAATGATATAACAGTTCCTGTGTGTATTTGGCAGAAAGTTTCCTCAACTCTGAGATTTCCAAAGGACCAACCAAAGTTTCCAAATCCTGCCTGTTGCAGTAAGGGTGCTGTTGTCTAGGCTCCGTTTTGGAATCCCATCCAACTGAAATCAGACACAGTAACTAAAACGTGTTAAAGTTTATGGGGCGTCGCAGACGGCTCTCAGTTTCCTGAGTTTGACCGAGATAGACCTGCGAAAAAAGTGTTTCTATTGCAGTTTAGTAAAATGCAGTCATTTCAGTGCCGCTGAACAATCACCTCATCCCAGTGGGAAAACGTTTTTCTAAATTCTATTTATTTTCACAATTCCAATGTCGACGCAGCTACTGACTCTCTGCTCGTTGTTTTAAGCAGGGGATTACCTGGAGAAGATGTGGGCTGGCCGCGACGCCGCAGACATTAAAAGTAAGACTTTAACTCTCTCAGGTCACTTTTTGTATTTTTTGTTTTTTTGGTGCTTGTTTAACGTTGCTTCTCTTGACTCCAGTTGAGAGGGACAACATGTCGGACTTCTGCGTGCTGGGGCCGAGGCCCCCGCCCCACCTGGCTCAGCTCACCCACCTGAGTGCCGGCGGCCCCCTCCTCAAAGCAGGATCCGGGGACCCTCAGGCCCCATCGCAGCCACTTCAGCAGCCCCCTCTGCCCCAACAGCAGCCATCGCCTCACGGCCCCCTCCACCACAGCCCCCCCCTCCGCACAGGGCAGGTGCCTCCTCCTCCCCCGCCGCCTCCGCCGGGTTCGCTGCAGCCCCTGCTGGGGCCAGGTGGGCTCCTCTCGCCCCAGCTCTCCCCGCAGCTGGTTC
This sequence comes from Xiphophorus hellerii, assembly GCF_003331165.1. Classification (NCBI taxonomy): domain Eukaryota; kingdom Metazoa; phylum Chordata; class Actinopteri; order Cyprinodontiformes; family Poeciliidae; genus Xiphophorus; species Xiphophorus hellerii. Next base: position 2,889,555 of record NC_045678.1, read on the forward strand.
GCCAGCAGCTCGCCATGGCCCACCTCATCAACCAGCAGCTGGCCGTGAGCCGCCTGCTGGCCCACCAGCACCCTCAGAGCCTCAACCAGCAGTTCCTCAACCACCCGCCCATCCCCCGGGGTTCCACCAAAGGAGCGGGCGACCATCCCGGGAGCAACCCTTCGGCCGCCGAGGTGTCCTCTGAAATCTACCAGCAGGTCAGGGATGAGCTGAAGAGGGCCAGCGTGTCCCAGGCCGTGTTCGCCAGGGTGGCCTTCAACCGCACACAGGTATGAGCTCTGGGGCATTGGGCACCACTCTGTAGGCTGCTACCATGTGTTTCACTGAAAACGATGAGTGACTATTACCCGACTTCAGTCAAGGTTTTGTTAACACTCAATTGGCGAATTAAAATGTTGACTTTAATAACAATAAATTCAGTTTAAATAAGTTGAGAGGTGTTTGAGGTAAAAAGGCTTTACAGGTTAGTTAAAGGGGCAGTGTTATGTGTTTTCAGGCACATTTTGTAGCGGAAACATGTAGGCAACAAATTTGCATATATGTTTTTTAAGTAAACAGAACTAATTAGGTTTTACAGTGTATGATGCTCTCCATCGCATCATACCGTTGCATTCTCAGTCACTGAAGACATCCAGTAGCTCATCCCAAGCATCAGAACGTCTATAAAGGAAGGGCCCCTCTATCTTGTCCTGTGGTCCCTGTGATTAGCAGCAGCTTGCTGGGTCATTGGGTCCCAGCAGCACAAACACCTGATGCATTCAGGCTGCGCTGAGCTGCTTACAGCACGCCCCATTAGACCAGAGTAACAGGAGGAGGCTCAGGGAGGCCAGGTGTGATGGAGGGAGGCAGCTTTGTGTCTGTTTATAGAGCTGCACTTACATGTGAAGTCACCCAGTCACACGCTATCAACCACACCGTTACCCTTTCTTAGCTTCTAATATTCAAATTAGAGCACCGTGTTAATACCTGACCTGTATTCAGGGAGCATCGATGATCTCATCAGAAATGATGGCAATCAACAATTTAGAACGATAAGCAATTGCAAGATTTATTCATTAAAAAAACATTCTTTATTGGAGTCCAGCAGGTTAAATGTTCTCAGCCCAAATAATAAAATAATGTTTTTGAGTACATCTTTGAGGAGAAGACTCCTGCGCAGATGTCCACTTTGTTCTGTTCTGTTAGATCCAGCTGAGAAATCCCACTGGAAGCTCTGGTTCTCCACCAGACTGAACAAGTAATTGGTTTTGCTCATTGCTAATACACAGGCCTGTCACAATAAATCAACTCATCAATTAATTGCATGATACATAAAAGCAAGCTCTGTAATTTGTATTTGCATAATTTATCATTTTCTCTTTCTAACAAAAACTAGATGACAAATTCTTCAGACTGGTGTTTTGGTCTCAACCAGACCTTTTTTTTTTTTTTTTTGAAGGACAATTTTGTTTACAGAGACTTTATAATTATTATTTTTTTGTTTATTTATTTTGGATATTTAAAATGTCTTCTAGTTCCAGCGTTACATGTTAGATGCTCATTAGAATTGAAAGTTTATTGATCTTTAAGCATTTGTTCTTGTATTATTATGTCATTACTCTTATATTACTTGGAAATGGTCTCAAAATAACAATATTGTTGTCTATCCCAATCATTTCTGGGACAATTTATCATCCAGCAAAATTTGTTATCCTGACCGGCCTACTAATGCACAGTTTGTCCCACCAACTAGTTAGCTAGCTAGTTAGCTTACTAACTGACTTACTTACGCACCCACTCAATTTACACACTTACAGTATAACTTTCAGGATACTCTATAGTTCTTACTTCCACCTAGCCTTTCAGGTATGGAAAGGTAATGCGAAATTCATGAGCACATGTATTACTAGAAGTTATTTTATAAATATGCATTGTATTGTTTAGAATGACCTGGATCACTCTGCAGGTGTGACCTAACGTTGCCAGTTGTTTGGCATCTAGAGTTTCCTTCTCCTTTAGAAACAGGAGGCAGTTTTAGCTGAATGCAGGATCAGATGTCTGGTTTGGCAATGAACATTAAGATCATTGCTTAAATTACTATCCAACCAATTAAAGTAAAGCATTTTCTCATAAATACTTACTAATTATAAAAATAATAGAAAGGTAAAATATGACTAAATAATGAAATGGATCAAAAGGAAGGTAAGTCGACACCAGTAATGTGTTTATAATAAAAGCTAATCTGACTTTAACTTTAAAAAGTTGGAGCCTAAAACTAGTCAAATGAACGACATTTAAAATATTACACTGTGTGATGTATTTTTTTAGACAAAGAAAGCCTAGAAACTGAAATAGTGGTTGAGAACAATCTGTACAAATTAAGAGGTTTTTGGTTAGCATTAATCTATCAAACTGGATTCATCAAATTGGCCAAAATCCCCTGGATTCAGTCCTGATTTTTCTCCATTACTCATTAATTGCAACCCAGTGTAAAAATTCCAACTTTTCCAGTCCGTAAAAACATTAACAAGGGCATGTTCTGTAATATCCTAATTACATCAACCCAAAAGCAGCAAGTCAGATCTTAAATCAAACCATAAATCTGCTTTGACCAGTGAAAACCTGATTGGTGCATGTGTAATAATAATAATGGAGGTTTGCAAAGTTGCTCCAAGAAAAACCACAAGCTGTCTGGCCCCAAGCCTTTTTTGGGGGAGATGAGAACAAAGACAAGATGTTTGGCTTCTAATGCCTGGCCACATATCTGGAAAAACCAAAATTCATCAAATGGACACAAACGGGTGTGTGCCATTCACTGAGAGCGGAGCAGGGTTTGATGAATTCCAACTCAAAAATATCAAACACACAGTGATTGGTTTGTCTAGTCAATAGCTCATCAAAACCAAAGAGTGCTTTAGTTTCACACAGTGCTAAACTGTGGGGAGGGTGAAGGCAAAGAAACTAAGTCAAATGGTTTATAAAACATGAAAGAGACAGTTCAGTTTTTTGTAAGCTCATAAGCAGGTGGTATGTGTCACTTCACTTAGCAAACATTTATTGATTGGTTTTAGCTTGATTCAGGCCCACTGCAAAGGCAGTATCATGTAAAACCAACTATTTCAAGCTTTACATCTTGTTATTATGTTATTTCCTGATCAAAATCATATGCGGAGTTTTGACTTGATTCTTTCATGCATGTTTGAGAAATCCATAAATCTCCCATGACAACCATTCAGCTGTGGAAAACACCTGATGGGACCGAGCGCCGCCTTCGAGACGGCGGCGCCTTAGAGCTGCAGCTTCCAAACTTCAGTGATTCAGCTCCTGCAGACTAGCCAGCGGCAATTAGCAAACACCTCATGGAATTCATTATACAGACTACTTTAATATACAAAAACGCTGTTAAAGGGTTAATAGAAGAGCCATGTTGTGATGTCTTCCTGAAGGCAGAGTTTCAGAAAGAGCAGGAGTTTGGCAGAGGCCAATTTTAAGGCATTAAATCAACAAGTTGATAACAACTGATTGTGCTATAAAACAGCGTTATGTGGCTGGAAAACAAATCTTCTTTAAGACACTCCAAGTCCTCCTGGTCTTTTCCCCTCACTACTGAAACCCTGAACTATCCCTTGAAATACTCTGAATGTGGTCAGTGGGTGACATTGGCGATGTGTTTGGGTTGTGTTGGTCAGGGCTTGCTGTCGGAGATCCTGAGGAAGGAGGAGGACCCCCGCACGGCGTCCCAGTCTCTGCTGGTCAACCTCAAGGCTATGCAGAACTTTCTGAATCTGCCAGAGAGCGAGAGAGACCGCATCTACCAGGAGGAGAGGGAGCGCACCATGAACCCCTCGGTGGGGCTGCCCTCCTCCAACTCCACCAACCCTGGAGCCCAGCGCCTCACGCAGGTTAGAAGTCTCCTCCAACCTCAAAAAACATGAAAACAGAGATTTTGTTCATTTTTTTTACATTTGAAGTGATGCAAACGTTGAACTGGGCCTCTATGTGTGTTTGTGCATAGAAAGTGTGGGAGAGGAGCCTGGACGACCCAATAGCTCCTGACACCTGGGCATCCATCTGGAAGAACAAGACGAAGATCTCCAACTCTGTGAGTTATCTGCCATCTTTAACCTGACTGCTGCCCAGAACTCCGACCCCAAGCAGCCTTAAAAGCCTTCAGAGGAGCTCGCTATAAACAATAAAGCGGCATTCAGCAAGTTCACCCAGCAGCTTGGCAGCGGCGGTGATAAGGCGCCGCCTCTGATGTCAGGGCATATGCCCATTCATGGCCGCAGCCATGAATATGTTGCCCCGTTCTTATTATGGCTATGTAAAATTATCTTAGCATGGTTTACACTGGGGGAATGTAAGCGAGCTGGTCCGTGCACGTCTCGCGGACGACTTCAAACGGTGTGTATACAAGCTCTGGGAGAGGCAGCCCACGTCGGCTCGAACAGAAACAGCCCAGAGAGACAAAAGAGGGGGTTCTTAATGACTTGATCTGTAAACACAGGTCATGTGGAGACGTGTGCCGCAGATGTGCAGAGAACGCGACGCGTCTGCTGAGAGCGTTTCGCCTCGATCATCAGCTGATAGCCTTCCACGCACATGGTCCCACTCTGCAGAGAAATGTCAGAGTGGTTTCAGAGAGGAAATGGGCATCAGGTGATAGAGAGCAATAACTTGCCGCCAGGGCAGTTCGTATCAATGTTGTCGTAACTATTGGAGATTGCACAGATTCGATATTAATATCTGTATCGGTCCCAATATTAAAAGAAATCTAGGTTGGGTATCCGTGACGATGTAACAGATCCGGAAGAGCAGATCTATTCAGTCTAATTCTATGCTATGTGTTCTGAGTGATGCAGAACACATAGCACACTATTATTCCAAATCCCTAATTCAACTTGAACCATTTGAAAAACGGTTTGAAAGTTTATTTTTACGTTTCACCAGGATAGTTAGCCTATTGTTTTTGTCAGTTTCAGTTTCTTTATTATTTATTTTACGTTGGCTGTAAAATAAATCAAGTCCTTCCCCTCCTTGTTCTTTGCTACGCTGCAGTTAGCCCAGCCTGATTTGAATGCTATCGCTAGTTAGTGTAGCAGTTAATGAACACAGATAAACGATTTTCCTGTACAGTGAGTTGTTTCTCTGCCATCAACACATTGTGAGTACATGAGATTGATTGACAGCGCTAAGCCCCTCCTCCTGGCTCTGATTGGTTGTTTTTGATTGGGAACAGTTCATAGTTTTAGATGGCAATAGAAACTCAGGCAGGAGGATCTATTCACAGATTATCTGTCTCATATAATAATGTCACAAAATGGTGAGATTTTTAATAGATATGGAATAAAGATATTGTTTAGTTAAATACTGTTGCTTTAGAAGCACACAGGTGGCACTCTTTCTAATGGTAACAGACAGTGTGTTTTAGCACTTTCGTCCTTTAACAGATTATTCTGTGAGAACGGAGGCTTTCTAAGTTGAACCTCACACCGCGTCACTTTGTGACCCTGCACTGTTCTTCTCCCCCCAGCCGAAGCCGTCCGCCCCAGGTCCAGACCTGCCTCTGAAGCTGGAGACACTGGTCAACATCACGTCGGGCATCTACGACGAGATCCAGCAGGAGATGAAGAGAGCCAAAGTGTCGCAGGCTTTGTTTGCCAAGGTGGCAGCCAACAAGAGCCAGGTGAGCTGGGAGAGGAGGCTCCGACCGGCCGGGGGTTCTGTCTGGATCAGAGTCCAAAAGATATAAATGAGTCCAAAAAAATCCCCTTGGAGAAAACTGCTTTAAGAAGCTATTAAAGCAACAGGTGGGACAGAGAAGATCCAGAACTGTGATAAGATGGACTGTAGAGCTTTAAATGTGGCTGCAGCCTGTGGTGCTGTTTGCAGACAGTTTTAGATGTCGACCTTTCCAATACTTTAAAATCTCACTGGAGGATGTACAGTAAATTGTATTGCTGAAAGTGGGAAAATGCCTCCATGCTCTGTCCAGCTTTAGAGTTACTGCATCTGTTCTCTACAGCAACACAATGCTGGAAGTTCATCTAAAGATAACTCACATGAAGACATTCTTGTATGGAGAATATAAAAAGGAAATATGTGTATTTAATTATGTAATTTTAGTTTATGAGGAATAGATTATTGGAGGTTTTTTTGTTGGTACCTGACATTTTTGAAAGCTTCCTTATCCATGTTGTGTGACATTGCGATCAGAAACTTCAATATATTTAATTGCGATTTTATGTAAGACAAAAATGTGTTTCATTATTAAGATGAAGGAAATTATCTTTCAAAATTATTTACAGACGAAGTTTTATGATAAGTGGTGTGGATTTATCCTGGGTGGAAAACGCTAACAACTTTTCCAGTTTTGCACATGTAAGGACTAAAAGTTTTGCCTGACTGAACGGAGAGCGTCGATGAACTTTACAAACCAATTATTTTTATTCAGCCACCTCAGTCATCCTCCAAATTTGAGTCTGAACTTTGACCTTTCCTTGGTGTCCATGATGCTAAAACTGAACAGCTGCATTAGATAGAAGTCGACACTATTTACTACCTAGTCAGGCTGCACCAGTTGCATGTTTCTGGCTGATCACTGATTACCAGTGTATTAAAAATCTTGAGCTGCAAATTCCAATTTTGGCCGATACCAATTTATGTCTTGTCTGAAACATTGCTAAATATAGTAATAAAGTGGATGAGTTGCCAACAGTTGGGTGTCTCCAAACATATAGAGGTGACCTTGTGGGCCAGTCTGTCAGTCTGTCACGGCAGAGCAGAAGAGGACAGTGGTTGATTAAAAGGCCTTTGCAGAGGTAGATAAAAATCGGTGGATAAGATCAGCTTCATGTGTAAAAATGGGCAGTTCACCGATTTCCCAAAATTTAGAAAATCGGCACCAATAAATCGATGCACCCCTACTACCTGTTTGGCTTCTGTAGGCAACTTTTTGGATTTGATTCGGGTTTAACAGAGTAAGTGGGGCTGAAATAAATAATGTATGACACATCTTTGGCCTTTTTATTTGAAAAGAATGTTAAAAACTTATTAGCGTTTTCATTTCTTTTTCAATTGTGCACTACTTTGTGTTGGTCTGCCTCATATAATCCTAATTAAATACATGAAAGTTTGAGGTTATAGCCTGACAAAATGTGAAAGAGTTCAGGATCTGTAGAGTGAGCAGCAGCAGCGTCTGACTCATAGACGGCCGTCTAGATGTCTGTGTACACAGGACGTGTGGGTGTGTGTGTGCATGCAGGACATGAGTCTCCTCTGTGTGTCGGTGGTGTGCTCCGTCCCCCAGGTCGGGGGTTGTGGGGGTCCGTGGGGGTGGCGGAGGGTCACGGCTCGGTGCACCCATCTGCTGCAGCTGGCCAGGAGGACGGAGATGATCAGGCTATTAGCGGCACATGCTGCCCGAGGAGGCTGGCTGAACACAGCAGTTGGCGGCACAAACTGGAGCAGTCTAGCAGACATAATTGAATCCTCTCCGTCTTCCTCATTAAACATCCCGTAGATCCACGACTTTTCCGCTCAATTTAAACTGCTACTTTGTACTTTTTTGTGAGGGTTGGTGAAGCTACCCGTAATAGTTCTCTTGCCCTGCAGCAGGAAGCTGCCGTGTCACTGTGAGCTGGTTGGAAAAAGGAGAGAACTTCAGAGGAGGACTCGATTCAAAAATGTAATCTCAGAGGTGTGCGATTAATCACGATTATTCACAATGCCTAGAGTTCCTGTGGAGGGGTTTTTAGCAGAAAGCGATAAGAAACTGAACGCTGCAGGTCTGAACGGAAGCCCCTCTCCTCCGCAGGGCTGGCTGTGCGAACTGCTTCGATGGAAGGAAAACCCCAGCCCTGAGAACCGCACCCTGTGGGACAACCTGTGCACCATCCGGAGGTTCCTGGCGCTGCCGCAGGCTGACAGGGACTTGGCCTACGAGGAGGAGTCCCGACACCATCACAGCGAACGGCTGCATACCGTCCTCCACCTGCCGCAGGACGCTCAGGTAAGGACTCCTCACTGTGTGGACGGACTGGCTGATTGACTCCGGAAGCAGGTGGCAAACGCTGGAGTATGCATTTCTGGTTGGTTGAACCTTTTGAACTCTGATTGGTTCTGAAGCATTGAGGCAAAACACCCATTTACACCGACTGGACTGAAAAAGAAACCAGGGTTGTAATGGTTTTGGGTTTTCCAGTTTTATTTCATTCTGACTTTTTTTTTAATCTCATTCAGTTATTTTTTAAAGTTTGCTTGTTTTTGTTAGTTATTATTACTTAAATATTGTTTAGTTTCGGTTTAGCTCGTATTAGTCATAGCAGTAGTTTTAGTTTATTTCATACTTTGACCTTTTTGAATTTTGCACTAAAAAGTAACCAAAGTATTGGGATTATTTATTCACCGATTGGTTATTGAATTGACTACATAGAAGAAAACATTTTCAAAAAATGGATTCAGTTATTGTTGAACACCCAGCTGACTGTTTTATAACAACCTTTGCTGTTTTGGGGTTTTTTTTGTGGAGTAGCTTGAGGAGGAACATGGAGAATTTATCGACAGCTGATGTAAACTATTTATATGGAGGGGAAAAAGATCACATTAGTTCAAAAGACTAATAAATAGATACATAAACACAGAAACCAAGGATAGTATCTCTGTGATTTCAGAATGTTTTCGGATATAGTTCCAGTTAGTTATAGTTCTTCCCCATAAATAAAGATTTTTGCTTTTGTGAGTTAACATGTTTTCTCAATGTCAGATTTGATTATTTCATTAGTTTTAGTTAACTGTAATAACCTTGAGACAAACTTTGCTGCCATCTTGTTTTTCCTCCATGTCTCTCTTCAACACCTCATTTGCTTTTTTTTTTTTCCAAAATATGAAACTTTTTTTTCCTCCTCTGGATGTGTCCACCGTCACGCAGCTCATTTGTCATTATTACCCTCATATTTATTCTGCATGGGGCCGTTTGATCTCATGCACATGTGTTTGTGTGTCCCTGCGTGGCCCTCTGGAGCCCAGAATAAACAGTGTTGCTGCATCAGAGGAAATACCCCATTAGTTTATGAGGGGGTGGGCAGGGGGGGTCGATGCAGGATGCATGCTCACATGTCAGCCTCTTTCATTGCTGCGACCCTCCCACTCACACACAACATGGAGATCACTCACTTTCTCCCACTGAAGACCCTCGTCATCCTCAGATGAATTTGATAAATTTGAAATCAACCCTGAACGTAGCTTGAAGTTTGGTGAATGAAGCCACGTAACAGGAACAGTAACTGACTGGATGATTCCGCTGCTGGAAAAAGAGTGGAGTTAAGAATTAGTTTATTCTTCTCCCCACTCCTTTGAACGTGTGAAAATTATTATATGTTACTCTTGTTCTTTTGCTTTCTTTTTTAAAATGTATTTTCTTTATGTACAACTCTGTTTTAAGACTGCGACTAACGATTTTAGCAAATGGTTAATTTATCTATTATTTTGACGAGTAATCGGATAAAGAGATTTGAGGATTTTTCATTTAACTATTTTTGTACATTAGAAATGCATAAGAAAATGCAAATCAACAAATAACTAGATTCCTTTTGTAAATAAGAAAAGAAATGTTTTATCGCATAAAATTCAGTAACAGCATTCCTTTAGTGATCATTTGATGCAAAGGGACAATCTGCAGCTAAAAACATCCTTCTGACATCAACATGTAAAAAGCTCAACCTGAACATTAATAAGTGTCCAGCTGAGCTGTTTGTCTTTAGGATTAACTGATTAATAAATGGACAGTAAAAGATGCTTTATAGGAGATTTGTTTTTAAGAATTTGAACCAGCTGAAGCTTAAAATGCCACTTGACTAGTCTTAGGTAGAGCAGATTTACAGACAAAGAAAGTTTTTTTTTATCTTAAATATATTTTACAGATTTATCTTAATTACTGCTCTGAGTGTGCTGTTCTTTCACTCCAGTTACAATTAATCCATGACTAAATTAGCTGAAAACGTTCAGGGCAGCTGCCAGTTTTCTCAAACCCAGCTCTACATGTAGCATAGCTGCATAAGCTTCATATTGGTCAAGCATGGTGGTGGAGGCTGATGATGTGGGCCTACATCCACTGAGTCAATCACAAAATGTTATTTAAGCCAAACTTGTCCAGAGTCAATATAAAAAAAAGAAACAAAAAAGCAAATAGCATCACAAACAGAACAGTGATCCCAAACATAACCGCATAGCTACAACAAAACCTGCAAATAATGAGTCCTGCAAAAAACTCACAATCTGATAAAATGCTGAAACTGGAAGAAATCTGTACCTTAGCAAACATGCTGCAAAAAAGAGAGGACTAGAATTCTAGAAAGTCACAGAGAGGAACTTATTATTCATGACGAGGCCGAACATCTTTGCATCTCCACAAAACACCAACATTTTAAGATTTCCGCATCTCAAGTCATGCAGATTTTCATGCAGAAAATCTGCATGACTTCATGCAGATTTTCGCTGTTTGCTCCGTCCATCTGTTTTATACGTCTGTAGAAACAGTTGTGCAAGAGATCAGCATCCAGCCACTGTCACTGAGGTCAGTCATCATGTTGTGATGATGATAACAAACAGGTCTGCTCAAGTCGCTCCATCCTGAAAAAAAAAAAACAGACAAAAAATGTCAGGACTTAATCAGATTCCCTCCTTTACTCCCCCCCAAAGTCTCAAAAAAGTCGAACCACCTCAGAGCTGCGTCCAACAGAAAGACGTGTCACTTCCTTTGTTATGGCTCTCAGTAAAGATGGAAGGGTTGTTGGTCAGCCTGAGTCCAGCTTTATATGCCTTTAATCAGGAAAACACATCTAGGAATCCATCCGATCTCCAGTAGATCATTATTCCTCATGCTAGAGACACACCGGTTCACTTTTTACACTTCTGATACGATATCAATATCTGAGGCTTAGTATTGGCTGATATTGATATGACACAGAAAAACAGTGAATTGACTTAAAACGTTTCTTTTTTTAAACACAGACATTAATGTAGTGAATTACAAATTTATTTGATAACTGTGCACCAGAACAGCTCACTGAAATACACCAACAGCTTCACAAGCTTGGTCAAACATGGAAAAACAGCACAACTTTAATTTGTTCAGTCAGCACAATCAATCAATCAATCAATCAATCAATCAATCAATCAATCAATCAATCAATCAATCAATCAATCAATCAATCAATCAGTCAAAGTTTATTTATGTAGCACATTTCAGCAACAAGGCAGTGATTCACATAGTAATAACACAAAGTTTAGAAATTAGAAATTAACATCCAATTTAAAATAAATAATAAAGAAACATCAACTGATAAAAACAATGTAAAAAATTATACAGTGACAAGCCTTCTTTTGAATTATTCAGAAAGTGAAATGAAAAATTCACAATATAATGTAAAAATAAATAAGAAAGTATGACACAAAGCACAGAATTAGACTGAATAGATCTGCCCTCATGGATCGGGCACATTGTTACCGATAGATCTAGAATTTCTTTCAATATCAGATGTTAGTATCAAATTCTCTCTACCACATTCAGGCAAATGCTCAAACATCACATCTTCTGATCCAGACGCTCAGCATCGCTTTACCATCCTCTACTTCTGCTGTGGTTCAGAGTTCAAAGTGATGCTCTTATCATGTATTAAAGAGGAACGACATCTGTGTGCGTGTGTGCGTGTGTGTGGGTGGGTGTGTCTGTGCGTGAGACTGTGTTCCACTGCGAGCCCCACATTGGCCCCATGTTTCACACAATCTGGCACTGATCCTGGGTGGTTCCGCCGCTCAGCAGTCTGCGCTGATGCAGATCCACATAAAAAATGAAAGAGCCGCTGCGACTCTGAGGTGAAGCTCCGCACCCCTGAAGTGTGTGTCTGAACAGACCCGGGTGTTTGGTGTGAGACGGTCCTGTGCGTTGGGGGGCTTTGAGAAATCACTGCCTGCCAGAGTGTGTGTGTCAGGTCTGCAGGTGCTGTGTGTCGGTGCGGCATCACGGCTCTCCAGAAACCGCCTCACAGCAGCAGTGTTCATCCCACTGCCAGTGTGGTAAATCTGCCCTCATGAATAATTTCTCTTTTGATTTTTGCTCCATTTATTTTTATTTCTTTACTCCAGTTGTGCTGCTGTTTATGTGCATGACCTCTTGTTCTGGAAGAGAAACTCAGACTAGCAAAAGAAAAGACAACATCTATGAGTCTCACTTCAGTGGGAAGGAGTTCTTCAGAAGATGAGGACTTTTCTACATACATTATGAAATATGCATTTCTGTCATAAACTATTAGAAATGATTCTTTTGTTGTTTTACAATTGCCAATAACACATTTTTTGGTGATTGTTTCGAGTTTGTTTTTTTAGGACATTACATATCAATGAACAGTTTCATTTAAATACATTAGATTATAGCCAAGTGGTTGTTGTTCATCTCTTGTCTCTTCAGCAGGTTGATGTACATTTTGTTTAATAATAACAATAATAAGAAAAAGCAGCCTCAGATTACTGCACCAAAAAACTTCATGAAGTGGAAAATGGGAAAATGACACAGTTGTTTGTAATTTGTAAACTATAAAGTTTCAATAATTTTGATTTTAAGCAGATAAGTAAGTTGAATAGATTTAGCACAGCAGCGCTAAAAACAGAGTTACAGTTAAGCTGCGCTGAGCTAAACAGGCTAATTGTGTGACAAGAAAAATGATCCATTGTAAGAAACAAATCTACTGCACAGTTTTCACATGCTAAACACATCTGTGTGTTTTATTTTGGGTAAATAAATAGTTTTGTTATTGAAGTTTTTCCCCTCTGTTCATTGTGATATAAGACTGCAGTTCATTTACATGAAATGAACATTGTTAATATGCCACCCTAAGAAAAAAATATGTATATAATAATAATTAGATCCCACAACATATTAACAGTTTTCCTCACAAACCCCACATCCAGATTAACAAACAGCAAAATTATTACATCTCATTAAAAAAAAAGAAAGAAGCTGAAGTATGAAACTACATGTCGGGCAGAATGTGAATTGGAAACATTTTGCATGAGAACACGATTACATCAGACAGGAAGATACGAAGTGGTTAAACCAGCGGCGGCCATGTTGAAGTTTCTTCAACTCAAACAAGCGGATGCTTCACTTCAGTGTTACTGTTTAGCTGAGCTGAACTATGACCACAATGCACACTCGTTATGTTTCTCTGTAAATCTCTGATGATTTTACATGACAGATCATTAACAAAGCTATTAAAACGTCTGCTTTACAAGTCAGCTCATTGCAGTTTATTGTGGCCACAGCATTGGTGATGGACTTTAGCTGGGTGGAGGCTGTGAATTAAATCTCTTTCCTATATGTAGATAAGATGTTCTGATAAAAAAGGCTTTTAATATTGTGTGAGTTTATGCAGTCGGCTATATTCTCATGCTGCCGGAACATGTTGGTTTCCTTCCTGGAACCTTTCGGCTTGTAGAAACCAGAAAAAAAGAAAAAACTCCTGGTTGCTGCAAATTACAGTTGCATTTAGACAATAAATCAATAGGTCATTTTGACCTATTAGAGACATGACTTTATAGGAACGCAAATTTGAATGAATTCTGGTAAGAGCAAGTGTTTTTCTGTTTGATGTGTATTTATTACAAATTGTACATTGATAGAGTTCAGAACATCAACACTAACAGATTCATAAGTGAAACAAAAGAACCCTTCCCAATGTGAAAATGCAAAGAAAAAACAATGTTAAACATTACCTTTTGACTTATTATTACACTTATTATTACTTAAACTCCAACTGGAGCTTATTGAACACCAGGTGGGATATTTAACAACATTCATGAATCATCATCAGGTGTTGTAAAGTACAGATTACAGATTATGACCCTGTTGACTTTCCATAGCTCACAGAAAAACCTAAAAACCTTTAAAGTTCACTGACTGAGAACGAGCCGCTGAAGGGTCGATGTTTCATCGCTTTGGTTTGGAGGAGGGTTATAGTAGCTTTGGATTTTTTCATTATTGTTTAGTTGTATTTCATTGTGACTTTATGTTTGACTAATTCAGTTAGATTTAATTAGTTTTTAGAGTGCTTGCTAGTTTTTATTACATAGTAAAAGTTAAATATTGCTTAGTTTTAGTGTAGTTTTGTTTTAGTTTATAGTAGTAGTTTTAGTTGTTTCATACTTCATTTTTAGGTGCAAAATTCGAAAAGGTCAAAGTATTGTATTGTGATTATGAATACATCGATTGAGTAATGGATACTCACCAGAAGAATCCATTTTCAATAAATGGATTCAGTTATTGCAGGACAACCAGCTAGCTGCTGGCTTCTAATAACTTTTGCTGTGGTCATTTTGTGGACTAAGTTCCACCAGGAGGAGAATGGAGAACTAATTTATAGATGGTTGACATAAACTGCTGGTGTGGGGAAAAAAAAATCAATTTCACATCTGTTCAAAAAGCTAATAAATAGATTCATAAACACCAAAGTGAAGAATATCATCTATAATTTAAGCATGGTTTACTTTTATAAACACACAATATAGTTTCGGTTAGCTATAGTTTTCCCCGTTAATTACCATTTAGTTTTTATTGTTTTTTTCAGTTAACAAAAATGTTTTCTCAGTTTCAGTTTTTCTTATTTCGTTAGTTTTAGTAAACCCTAGCAAAGCTTCGGCTTTTGTCTATATCTGCTTATTTTCTGTCGTGACACTCTCGCTAGACTCTACACTTTTATTTGGGAAAATGTGTTAGGGACTGGAAAGCATTGATTTTTACAAGATGTCCTCCTAAAACATTGGTGTAACGTCTGCACACCTCCAATTTTTATTAACGTGAACTTTAAATCACGTGGTTTTTTTAAAAAAAAGAAAAAGAAAATGAAGGTTCTACATTTGGATCTTTGGTTGCTGCATCTTATCGTTTATGTTTCCCATTTGAGGACGGAGTGTTGACGCCGTGTGTGTGTGGGTGGGTGTGTGGGTGTGTGTGTGTGTGTGTTGTGTCCGTGCTTGCCTCAGTGTGTTTGTCTCAGTGCTGTACCCCGGTGGCCTCTCGCTCTGCTGCTGCAGGGTGGAGTCTGGGCTTTTTGGTGAACCACAATTAAGTTAATTCTTTAATTGCAGATAAATGGAATGAATACCACACACAGCGAGAGACATGAAAAGGACAATGCAGCAAAGCCTAGCATGCAGAGTGCACATACGCAGCATACGGGATGTAGACCCACACGAGTCTGCTTATGATTTTTAATCAGAGAAACTGCGTGTGATCTCAATAAAGCAGGATGTGGTTTAGTCCAGACTATGACAGACAGACAGACAGACAGACAGACAGACAGACAGACAGACAGACAGACAGACAGACAGACAGACAGACAGAGGATCTGGGGAAAATGAAGCAAAAATTAACAGCTAAGGTGAAGTCATGCCAAAAACTAAGAGAAAAGTGACTCCCTCCCCCATTATATATTTATCTCTGTGTTAATGGTGTCTCTGGTGGTCACACACTCCCCCCTCCCCACTCCACCCCTACAAACACACACTCACACATCCACGCCGGCAGAAACACGGGGAGCGTTAGCTGCCCTGGAGGACCTGAGCTCATTAAGAAAGAGATAAATGTTTCATATTCCATAATTCTTTCATAGTTCTGCGTCGTAATTTGCCTTGATTTACGTTTAAAAGAAAACTTTCTCATTTCGCTGCAGAGCACTCAGAATGCTGCCAGGAGGACAGGAGGGTGTGTTGGCGCGTGGGCGTGTGTGTGAGTTACGGGGAGTAGAGGAATTGGGGGAAAAAAAGGGATTTAAAGAATATTAAATCACACCACAAGGAGAGATGGCCTCACCACAAAGCTCCAGATCTTTGTGGTTTGACTGGCATGATCTAAAAGTGACATTGAATCTTCTTTATTTTTTTAGGCATCTTAGAAGCAACATTTTGAGACTCCAGTGGAGTCTGGTTAGTCCGGAGGTTCATGAGTGTTACCTGTTCTGATTGTCCTGCAATTGTTCCTGAGAGAAAAGTAAAGGTACAAAACAGACCCTAGGAGCTCAGAACCAAGAACAACACGACCTAGTCAAGTTTCTTTAGATTAATCAAATGATACACAAACAGACTCAGGAGTAAGTCTTACATAAAGTAACAAACTCATGGAGTTCTCTCTAACGATGTAATGATACACCCAGGGATCAAGAAAACCCCAGTTTTGGTTTTCACAAATTGAAAATGTCTCCCAAGTAAGAAAAAGTTTTTTAAATGGCCTGCAGTCAAAATGATCCCCTTCTGTATTTCTGCAGACATAACTTGTTTCATAAATCTCAAAATGTACTTTAAAGAATTTGTTGGTGGTAGAATTGTCCTGCTATGGTGTGACCATTCTTTTGGTGTATTATAGCCTGCTAACGTTAACTAATGTTATCCACATGATATTCACTGACAGAAAAGAATTGGTAAGATTTTGATCAGAATCCACCTCTATAAGTGGTAATACCAGTTATCTAAAATGGAATATTTTTTTCTGTCAGTTGTACTTTTCTGGATCATCCTGGTCATCAGAAAAGCCCATCCAGATGCTGCCATGTTAACTTTGGCTCAGATTATTCATGTTGACAGCACAAGCTGCCAGTCACTCTCTTTAAGCGAAAGCAGTGTAGACAACTCAGATGACAAAATATAATATTTGCATATGAAATAAGCCTTGCTGTGGCCCTCCTCTTGTGCCTGTTTTCAGTCTCACTCAGTGCTGCAGCAGAGAAGGGGATTGTGTCTGCATGTGTGTGAAACACAGCAAAAAAAAGAAAGAAAAGAAAAGAAAAAAAACGAAAGAATGTTTTGCATCTGTGACTCAGATCCTATTGTTTCTGTTAGGTTTTAGTTTCTTCATGTTACTACTTGAAAACAGACTTCTCTTCAGGCTGGCCAGCAACATCTCAACAAGGGCAACCTGTTTAAAGGTCAAGGTAAGGTGCTTGTGGAGCAGCATCTTTGGCATTCCGTGAAAAAACACAAAACATGTGTTTAACGCAAGTATTCTTCAAATACTGTGGCTAACTGACCTTTAGCCACTAATTGTTGAAATTAGCATCTACTTCAGAGCTTCCTGCTAGTGCTAGTTCTTTAATATCTAACTGCATTTGATTATCTCAAGATGAAAATCAAACAGTGCTGCTCCAGTACTACTTCCTTTCTTTCTTCAGAGTAAAAGTTAACAGACAAGGAATATATTAAGG
Source organism: Xiphophorus hellerii (assembly GCF_003331165.1). Lineage (NCBI taxonomy): Eukaryota > Metazoa > Chordata > Actinopteri > Cyprinodontiformes > Poeciliidae > Xiphophorus > Xiphophorus hellerii. The sequence continues at coordinate 2,906,783 of NC_045678.1, forward strand.
AACAAAGCCCCCATGCGGTTGTTATGTCCTGTGGTCTGATCTCTTTGTCAGTAATGTCAAGCGATATATTTGTAGGAAGATACGGGAAGCTTTGAAGTCTGAAGACACCATCATGTGGTTTGGATGTGACAACTTGGTGGTGTGTGGGAGCTTGTGGGTGTTGAAAATATATATATATATATAAAAAATTATGTGGCCGAATGACCAAAAACAGGAATGTTTAGTCTGATTTAAAGTCATACAGAGACACAAACTGTTATGTCTGGTGGCCGTAGATCTCCATGTAGTTGTCGTGGGTTCGATTCCCGGTCTAGAGCCGTTTGCTGCATGTCTTCTCTCTCTCCATCTTGTTTCCTGTCAGTTGACTGTTCAATAAAGCATCTAATTGCAAAAAAAGTTAATTTTTGTAAATTATAAATGCACACATGAACTGGAATTTTAGTAAATTGTTGGTCAAAAGTTCACTAACTTGGTCAAAAGTTAGTGAATTATTTTTCTAACAAATATTTATGTTCTGAGCATAAATATTTATTATTAAATTTGCCTTTGTTAAAACAGGAAAATGAAGGTAAAACCTCATGAAAGTGAGTAGGAAAACATGAACGGCTTGTGCCACGGGCGTGTACGATTCTTTTTTTTTAACCAAATGAACATTTTACATTCCTCTGAGCTTCGAGCATGAGGCTTTTTTTCCTGAAGTGATTACAGTGGATCTTCTTGTAGCTCTGATCTTTCTCTGGCCTTCGCTGCAGAGGTTTGGAAACCAAAACCATGATCTTTACATAACCTTAACACAATAGTTTTTATTCCTAAACTTAAGCAGAGTTTACCCGTGTGGATGACAGGTCAGTAAACAGTCATCCTATGAGTCAGTTTTCCGACTAACAAATCCCTTTTTTAAAGTCTGAAACATGTTTTTCTCATTTTTTTGGGGTGGGGGGGGAGGAAAAAAAGGACCAGAAAATGTTTAACAAAGCAACCGGATTCCGAGGTCCTGTCCCCCGGCCGTCCCGTTGCTCGGCTACGCGTTTAGCTAGCTGTTTCAGTGGAGTAACCTCAGTGACATGAGGCTCTCGCTTTTTCAGTTTCTAATTAAATCTACCAGAGAGAGCAGACATGTTTAATAGTTTTCACCTGGTTTCGTGTCCCCACGTTTAAACTTTTACCCCATAAACTGTGCAGATTTTCTCTATAACACAAAACACACATACACACAGCTCTGACAGGTAGCCTTACACCTTCAACCTTATCTTCTTTTATAATGTTATAAAGGCCAACTTTAACATATTTTAGTGGAATTTTATGCTAAAGATGAAATGTTTCTGAGGAAAACTTGCACACACACATACTTGAAAAGCTGATAAACGTATGATATAACCATTTTATACTTGCCGGTGTGAATAATTATTGATTAGTTTTTTTGTTTTAAATATCTGAACTACTGACAACTGACCTCTCCTGTTGTCAGTATTTCCTCTCCTGTTTCATCCATATTTTTCTCTCCACGCCATTGTTTTTCATGTTTCAGCAGTTATGAGTCACAGTGGCGAAACCTGAAACTGCTGCTGCGCAAGTTACTCAACAGGTTGTTGCTAGGTAACCAAAGAGTGAGTTTATGCCACCATGCTTGTTGAGCTGACTGTGAGAGGTTGAGGAGCTAAAGCCTTTCCTCTGCCTACATCCCCCAGAATGCTGTGCAGTTCTGGTTTGGATTTCAGTGAAATTACTGAAAATTCTATCAGACGGATTATCTAGGATTTAATAAAAGTACATTTTTCTGTGGTCTAGACGATGATGGAAATCTCATTTACAGCAATAATACTAAAAGTTAAAGTTATGGTACTCTACATATAAGCATCTTCCTAAAATTCTGTAATTTTTTGCCATAAGTGATGGGTTTTTTTTTTGGTTTTTCCCCAAAATAACTTTTGGCAAAAAAGAGAGACTTCGCCCAATATTTTAGGAACGTGATGATATTGAATATTTTATTAGATTTATTGTCCAGTGCTAGCTGTTTCTATACTTTTTACAGGAATTTCTTGCATAAAAGTTCAGTGGGGGAAACAAATGAAGATGTAAAAAGCCCTGCAGGATAAGATCAGTTTCAGGAGCAGTGGGAGGGTTCCAGGAGGTCGTGGAGGATTCTCGGTTTCATCGACACCTCAAATGATGTGGTGGCTCCCGGTTGGCATGGCAGCAGCGTCCCGTCTCACTCCCGTCCTGAACCAGGAGTCTGGAGAGTCGGAGTGAAAGAGGAGACAGGGGTGTCTTTAGAGCGGGGCTCGCTGCGTTCTGCTCGCTAACATCATCATTAGCTCATGAGGGAGACCAGACCTCACCGCTGATACGTGCCTGCGTGTGTGTGTGATTGTGTGTGTGGCCATTGATCCAACGAGTCCCCACATGTCAGCACGAATAAGCAGAGAAGTGATGAAGGCCTAGGGACGAGGGCTGGCGGGTCGCGGTGCATTTCACCATCCTCTCCATGATTTACCCTCAATTAAGCTATTAAGTGTCTGGGTTAGCTGCAGCGGTGGGGCGTTTGTGGATGTGTGGTCCTCATTAAAGCGAGGAAACACATCTTATTTTTCATGCCTTATGCCTTTAACTGTCTCTGTTCTGCTCTTGGCCTCGCCTGCATTCTTCAAGCCTTTTTTTAGATGTTTCAGGGAGCGAAACATATCAAAATCTGGATTATGGAAGGAGAAAAGAAAGGAGGGAAAAGAAAGGAGCAAATTCCTGTAAACTGGTAATTCCCCAGAATATAAAGCCCCCGCGAATAAAGTGGAGCAGTTTCATGGTCTGGCCGGCCCACAGTATTATTTAAGTAATACCCTGTTATTATTGAAGAGAGAGGGAGAAACGCGAAGGACTATTATCTTTATGTGGGTCCTTTAATTTTAATGTGCCACAGATTTATAGCTGGGCATTCCAGTGGGGACGCCCCTCCCTGCTCTTTAAGACAGTGGGGCGGGCCGGGACCACAAGGCTCTCACAACAGCCACTACCTTCTGACAAACAACCAGAATCCCCTGGCCTCCTTACAGCTGTCAAACAGCCTCAGCTGACAGCCAGCACACCAACCCCTCCGAACCCCCCTCTAGTACCTCTCCACCCCTCCCCACGCCCCCCACACGGAGGCTACGGGTCAAACGCTGCTAAACATTGAGCTGCTTCAGTCCTAACCCAGATTACTGAATAATCTGAGTTGATAAAAACACACATGCAACTTTGGTGTGGAGTATGAGACGTGAGAAACCTGCTTTTGAAATGATTTTCTAAGGCTGAACAAGAATCCTTCTGATCTTTAAAGCTTTTATTTAAAAATATATGTTTTTTTACAGATTTGTAAAAACTGTTACCTTGTTGTAATATGAAGGAGATAATCTGAAAAGATCTCCACCGCCTCCCTGAGCGGCTGGTGACTCCCGGTCAAAAACGACCAATCAGAGCCAGAAGGGGGGGCATAGCGCTGTCAGTCATCTTTGTGTACAAGCTGCTAAATGTGCTAATGGCGGAGAAACAACTCACCGCTACAGGGAAAATGTTTATCCGACATCATCAGTATAGCTATGCTAACTACATTAGCTGGGAAAGAGCAGCACTTCACAGAGGATGATTGACAGCAACATACCTCCTGACTCTGAATGGACGTTTCTGGTTAGCACTGGGAGAAGGCAAAGAATCTCAATTTATTTCCACATATTATCTGTCTCATACTGTCCTGTCACATGGCGGCAGTTTCAAATTTAATTCCAAATCAACAAACGCGACTGTTTATGTTTCTTTATTTTTATCCGTTATGACCGCATCTCCCTTCTAACTGCTGGGGAAAATACGACACCGTTAATAAAGTCGTACATTTTGTTTTGAAAGGTCTTTCTTTCTGACTATCTCACATGTATCTGCAGCTCAGACAGCTGTGGCCCTGATGTACACAGCATTATTTTGTATGATTATCCTTGAACACCCTTTCCCCTGGTCCACCCTCAGAGGTTCTGAATGAGCTGGTTAAATAGTGACGGGGCTGTAAGACACTTCCTGGCGGACCGCTGGTTGGTGTTTCACTACAGCTAATCTTACACACATTAGGTCAAAGGTTTACTGGACAGAAAGGCGTTTAAATGCAGCCCTGGAGCCGGTTAATGGTGCTTGACGCTTCGGAGCTGTGAAACACTTGTTCTCACCTTTTGTTCACCCTGCAGCCCTGACTACTGTGTACCAGAGGAGGGGCAGTTAATAGTTGTTTTATAAGATGGATTGCATCACATTGTGTTCAACATTTTCTCAAAACTTGCCATTTGATCTTAGATTTAAACCCACATGATTTTCCTTTTACTAAATGGATTTCTGGTTGGGTTCTTGATCAGGGGTCACTGTGCCCCGTTAATCAGCTCTACTTTCTTTCTCGCCAGGCACTTCACAGGCCACCCCAGCTTCAGGTAAAGGAGCACCACTTGTCTCCGATGCGCGACGAGCCTCTGCCTGCCCAAGCCAACGAGGAGAGGTCGCAGAATGCGGTAGTTGGAGCAGCAGGCGGATGTCCTCCTGCTGCAGCGAGCAGCGCCGGCGGCAACAAGAAGCCGCGATCACGCACTAAGGTACAGTCACTAAAAGACCCTTTCAACCTTTTACTCAGCTGACATCTTGTGGTAGGGGTCACACTATGAATATCCGGTGCGAGAGACCCAAACAAAATGACGCTAGTTACGACAGCTAAAATGACAGATCAAGGAAGGAGAGTGCCAAAGGCTACATCATGAAGAGGAAACAAATGGTTACACATTGTGTTCAGTTGCTTTTCAACAAACTCACGGGAGTTTTTGACTTTGGCATGGAGGTCTTGTAGCAGTTTGTGACCTGCTGATGTCCGTCCTCTAAAATAGTGGGGTCAGGAACAGTAGCACTTTGCTAGTGAAGAGCGCAGCAAGGCGGAGTGGAGACGCATGCAGTGTAAATCCGGTGTGATGGAGAGACATCTATATTCATCTCCTTGGCATCTACAGGACATAGCTGCACCGTTCACTAGCCCTCTAAGTACCCAGCTGTAGACTTAGTCCTCCATTTTGCTTTCAGCCCTCGATCAGAGTCCTTCCTTAGACTTCCTTTGATCAAGTCTAAGGAAGGACTTGACAGTTCACATCTGTCAGTATGAATTAACCTTTAACTCATCAGTCAAAAGCTACATCATGAAGAAAACAAAGACATACATAAGTCGCACCTGACAATAAGTCACAGGACAAGCCAAACTATGAAAAAAGTGTGACTTTTTTAAACACACAGATAGAGCTATAATACAGCTTAGATCAAAGGAGTGGTCTTCTAACAGAAGACCTAAACATGGTCTTCTGTTAGAATGGCCCGTTCAAAGTCTGTGTCTAAATTCAGTGGAGAATCAATGGCAAGATTTGAAATTGATGCTCATAGATTCTCTGTCCAGTCTGACTGAGACTGAGGAATGTAGCAAAGAAAACTGGGGAGAACTGAAGCATACCTCAAAGGTCTGCAGCATTAAAATATTCTTCTGCTCTTTACTTTCTGTATAAAATGTTCAATACCTTTTCATTTTTCCATTCACTTTATTGCAATATAAGTGAACTTTGGATACAACATTTTGCAGTCATTTCAACAAAATGCTAAAATATAAGCAAGAGGTTATGGAGATGTAGTCAGCAAGGCCAGTGGTGAATACTTGATTTGCAGTTCTCAATAGTTTTCCATTCTGACACAAAACTCCAGCTGACAGCTCGAAATCTCAAGGCTCACAGTAATTTTATGCGGCAACAACTTTTCATGCAATGAATTCTACACTTCTTTGTATCGGTCTGTCACATAAACCATGAAAACTGATTTGTTCTTCCTGCCTGAATCGGTTGTTTCCTTCCAGATTTCCTTAGAGGCCCTGGCCATACTGCAGAGCTTCATCCAGGATGTGGGCCTGTACCCGGACCAAGAGGCCATCCACACCTTGTCCGCGCAGCTCGACCTCCCCAAGCACACCATCATCAAGTTCTTCCAGAACCAGCGCTACCACGTCAAGCACCACGGCCGCCTCAAGGAGCTGGGCGAGGGGGCGGCGGCCAGCGGTGGCGTTGACGTCAGCGAGTACAGGGACGAGGAGCTGCTCTCCGGCTCCGAGGACCCGGAGTCCAGCGAGGACGGGGCAGAGGAGATCTACCAGACGGCCGAGGGGAGCAGCGGCAGCACGGGGGGGCTGAACCAACCCCTGACCTCCTGCAGCTCCACCCCCAGTCAGTCGTCCTCCGGTAGCAGTGTCGCTCCAGAGGAGGGCAAGGACAAGGGGCCCGGCCGGCTTGGTGGTCCTCTGGTTCCGGGCGGCTCCTCCTCATCCAGTCCTCAACAGCAGACTGACTACCAGAGGTAGAAACTGAGCGTCATCGCCAGATCAGGACGAAACTGGAGAAGAAGACTCTAGGAAGTTGTCATGACAGCAACAAAGCGACGGCGTGAGGCGTGGATGTCCAAGACGGCACACTGATCTGAGATCCCACATGTACATGACTCAAACAGTTCATCGTGACAATCTCCCATCTGTGGAATTTGTGAATTTACCTCAGAAAAAGACTGCAGGTTTTTTTTAGGAGCGGTTTGTGTTAACTGTGACCAAATGACCACAGAACCGTTTTATTGTTTTCCCCCCCTTCGCTGCTCAAGCAGGAACAGACCCACAACTTCTCTGCCACAAAGGGAAGTTCCTCCTTCTGATCACTGAAGTCTGAGCACACCTCACCGGGAAAGTCCTCACCTGACTGTCAGGTTCTCTCCCCTCAGAGGCGACGGGAGCCTGAGGCTTTCATCCATCCTCAGGAGACGGTGACGCTGCTTTCGCCTGCCTGAGAATGCACACAGACAAGCTTTAATTCGCCGAGGGAGGAGGGCAACCGAGGCTCCAGAGCCCCCGGTAGTCCTGTCTAGCACTTAGAGTTCACACGGACTCACTGCTGTTAGGGGCGACCTTCTGCTCTCCCCAAGGGACAGTCGAGCCTGACCCACCTTCCTGGCTCCACCCGTCAACGTGTGGTGGAAGAAAAAAACAAAAAGTACCCAGAAGGTTTAAAGACAGCGCCTAGATGTTCAGCAACCAAACAATCAGTCACTTTATGTGCGGTAGTCGTCCCTCCTCCCCTCCCTGCCCACAGTCCCTGTGTTTCACCACACCTACCCGCACTTAAACGTCACCAAGCCTATTTATTGCTATCTTTATCCATGATTATTATTATCATTATTTTTATTATTGTTGTTATTATGGTTAGAATTGCTGTCACTGCGTGCTATTTCTAGGTTTTATTTCCATGGTCTGAAGCGGTGGTTTCCAGAACTGGGCGGCTGTGTGGACAACAGACAGTAAAAGTTTTGGTTCCGCCGTCAAAAATGGGGGACAAGGAAAAAAAAGAAAAGAAAAAAAAGTCGGCTAGGCTGGACAAACATAAAGAGAGGCAGTTACTGATGTTACTGGGTAAAATAAAAATGTCCTTTCATGTTGTGTTATGTCATTTTTTTTATTAGCTGTGTCCACCCCCTCCTCCTCCAAAAAAATAGGAAAGACTTCTTGGAAGGTCAGAATCCAGAGTGCTTCTTTTGTGCTGCAGTTGATGACAATCTACTTTTTGAGCTCTTAAAGAAAAGTGGCAGGTTTAACTCTGTTGTTAGCTTTTAATGTTTGTAAATACCCAAAAATGGGATAAATTGTTGTTATTATACTTGTTTTTTTTTTGTTTGTTTCTTTTTTTTTTTTCTGAGTGTTTTTAAAAATTTGAGCCAGTTCGGAGAGACGGAGGACTCAGTGAAAACTTTCAACAAGGCTATTTAAAAAAACACACACACACGCGCCCACATACACACCCCCATGCTCTTCTTATTTGATGTCTGGTGCAGTCGTGTAAGCGTACAGTATGTTTGAAATACTAGCATGGATACCGTCCGGCTCAACGATGTGATTGGCTGCTGCCCAGCGAGCTGCCTATCCAGTCAGTGCTCTGTGTGATGATGATGATGATGATGATGTTGTGTTCTTTTGTGTGACAGGAATCAGGGTTAGACTCCAGTAAGCAAATCTTTGTCCATAAATGTTGAAGTGAATTAAAATTTGTGCATTCAAAACTGTTTTGTTGTTGTGATCTCTATCACCCCCCCCACACACACACACAGAACAAACGACCGTGCACACACACTCACATCTAAGGGCGACTTGCAGTATTCAGTCAACCTAAAAGTCGCTCATGCATGCAGAGGGAGAACATGCAAACGCCACGCAGAACAGAAAGACTCCAGGCTGGGATTCAAACCCACCACCCTGCTGGCATTAATCATTTAATAATAACACATAAATAAGTAAAGCTGTAAGTCAAACCTGAATAAAGAAATCATATTTACTGATGTAAATAAAAAGTTTTTTGGTTTTTTCTTTAGCACAAAGCCATGCAAAAGTGATATACCTGTTACATACGTATTTCTTCTGTTTCTGTTTTTCTTTTCGATGTTTCCGATCATCAGGCAGCTGTATGTAACATTAAGAAAGGGAATCCAATAAAATTAAAAAGCGTTTTCAAATGATGATTTACAGTACTTCATTAAGGGAAAAAACCATCCAAACCAACCTGGTCCTGTAGGAAAAAGTAATCGCTCCCTAACATATGGTTGTTTCGCTCCAAGCAGCAACAAGTTCAAACGTTTAAAATCAGTTAATTAGTTTTTATTTCACTCACTCTTCTTTTTTCAGAATTTCAGCTTAAGAACATTCCACCACGTCACAATTTAAGGTGGTTCAATTTAAGGTTGTAGAATAGTCTGGTCAATATTGTAGACTTTGACTAGGCCATTCTACGGTCTTCATTTTGCTGTGTTTTGTCCCATTCGGAGGTGGACTTGGTGCTCTTTCTATCAGTTGAACAACGCAACCTACAAGGACCTTAACCTAAAGTCACAATCATTTCTCCTTTTTCAAACTACAAACACGTTTTACATCATATTAAATTAAAACCAAACTCTATTCATGTAATTCAATTTACCGAGCGATCACTTTAGAGTGTGGTCAAAAAGACAAATCAGTCCCATTCATATGTATAGATATGGTATAGAAACCCATTAAGTCCATTTCTGCTGCAAACACAATCCGATTCATTCCATTAAAAAGCATAATCATATTCTAATCCAGTTCCATACAGTAACTCCGTATTATAACATCCAACTCATCTAATCCTAGATGTTTATGTTTATGGAGAGACTTTTATCTCAAATGACAGAAAAAACCCCAGCAAAGTTAGTATCAAAACTAACAATCAGCTTCTTAGAATGAAAACAACTATTAAAGCAGAAATAGAGGGAACTGTAGATCTCATGCTGCAGTAGAAGGGAGATAGATGAAGATAGATAGTTCATTTTGTGCAGCGTAGATCCTCCCACCATCATAGAACAGTAAATAAAGAGTCTGCTATGCCTTGAGGGTGGTGTAGACAATGCTAGCCAAAACCTTTGATGACCAGGGTGACCCAGCAACCCTCTAGGAAAACATTCAAAAAGGTTGGTAGAGTTGGGCTACGTTCACACTGCAGCCTGAAGTGACTCACGTCTGATTGCTTTGACCTCATGCGACCTGTATCCGATCTGTTCACGACTGTCTGAACAACACGGATCGGACTTTTCAAATGCAACCCAGGACACTTGGTCACAGTTCAGGAGGGACAGTTATATTTTCAGTCAGGAGAAAAGTAAGACAGGACATGTTGAACGTTTAAAACCCGACCGGCTCCAGATGCATCCTGACGCCAAGCTGCAACAAGAAAACAATTTACCCGACAGCTTCATTATGACAGTCATTTACATCAGTGGAACAAACACATTTCATGCTAGCTGCGTAATGAGCCTGAGGTGTTTGGAGGTGTTTAACCTGCCGCCGGGGGCCAGATCAGGCATTCTGCGGCTCTATATGCCCATTCTGGACTCTTTCAGTAAACAATGGAGCCTGAGTGCAGCTGATGAGCCGGAGGGTAGAGGTCTTCCTGCAGACCCGGCCCCACTCAGTGTGTCTTCTACGCCTCAGGACAATCAGCTCATGCTGTGACTCTGTCTGTGGACTGACTCTTCACGCTGAGAAACTCTTGTTTCTGAAAAGTATACACACCCCTTTCATGTTTAAGACTTGGAAATGAAAAATAATTTCAGAAAAAGTGAAAGCCACAACCCGATTGTATGTTTTATATAGTCTGCTAGGATTTATGACTGGCTTGCTTGCATCTCTCAGCTACAGCTGCAGTTTGTAGAGACACTAAAGAAGATCAACATGACCTCATCGCTCTCTCTCTCTCTCTCTCTCTGTTGCACCGTCAGCTCTCTCTGTCTCTTCCAGCGCTCACACCCTGCATGTCTTACGGCACAACCAAACACGTCATGACTTCTGGAAATGATAATAATTATGGTACAAAAGAAGTAATAAACAAAACAGTAATCATTTAAGGAATATTACAATGTTTATCATACAGTACACATGGAAAAGAGATCTCTTTTTTTCCCTAAAGAATATTTTTGGAATCTTGTGGTTCAAAGTTTTATGGTCTAATGAAACAAGACTGAAATATTTGACGCATAATTCCGAAATGTATGTTTGACACCAAACATCTCTGCACATAAGGAAACACCATGTCCACAGTACAACATGGTGCTGGCTGCATCTTACTGTGGGATTACTTTTTTTTTGTCACACTGGATAAAATTATAAACTGTTCTAAACACAAATCTGTTCTGACCTGAAAACAAAAAACACAGAGCAACAAAGGGCTGACTCCATGAGTGGAAATTGAAAGTTTCGGAATGAACTAGCTAATATTCATAACTATATCTGACAGAAGATCTCTGGAACGGCCTGAATGTGGCTTTGGACAAGAGACAGTCCGAAAGACATAATGACAAAAGAAAATAATGAAAGGATGCTTTAACAAAGTTTGGGGTAAAAAATATTCCCACTAATGCAATTGGGTTGTGAAGCTTTGTGAATCTTTTCCTTCGACAGATTTCTTGGATTTTACATCTGATTGTAGAAGATATGTGACGGATGGAGGGTTTGGTTCTGCATGTGAACACTGTTCAGACTCGCTCCACGCTGACACATCCTCATACCACCACAGCATCACTGAGCAGAATACCTGACCAAAGCAACAAAAAAAAGACTTGTCCTCCAGAGACCAAGCAGTCATCCCTCTTCTCCTCTGCCGCTGCTTTAGTGTCATTTTCATAAAACAAAAAACCAAATTCTGTCGTTGTTTCTAGCATGAATCACCCGGCTCTGAGAGTTTATGTTTGGCTGTCTGAGCAAACCCCCAGAATGACTTTGTTTGATGATGTTCAAAGCCTGAGCAGCGCCTTGTCTTTTGAACAATGTTGTGCATTGTGTATAAACTGGAAGAAGGCTTGGCTTGGAGGAGCGCAGTGGGAGGGGTCACGGGGGTCGGGTGAGTGAGCGCCGTGGCCGCAGGAACCAAATATTGCTCCATTTGTTCACAATCAAAGAAAACCAGGGATGGAACAAAAATAAAAAAAACCAACCCAAGAGGTCGCTGAGGGAGGGATTTACAGGAACCGTTGGATGACAATGCAGCTTCCTGTGTTTATACAGTGAGAGAACACACTTTTAAAAAGCTTTATTACCCAACATTCCAAGAAATTAAAAAGCCAAACTTCGAAACGACGAAGGCACTTCCAGGGCCAGTTTCACTCAGAACCGCCCAAACTAATCAGCCTCCAACTAAATAAAATGAAATATTACGCAGCATAAAGCTAATAAGTGGGCAGCGGCTCAGTCTGGATGCTAATCCTATTCAGACCTGCCAGTTTCCTCTGCAAGCAAACTCAACTTGACATGAAATAATATTTCTGAGGAGGCTGTTCTGTTCCATCAAACCCAAGAAAACTGATCAACACCAGGATGCACGTTTTCCCTTTAAAGCCCATCATCAGGACATTATGCAAAGTGAGGCGTTCGAGGAGACATCAACTTCATCGGGATGGAAATGCTCTTCTCAGTTGGCACATGCCTCTGAAGCAAACAGAAGCTGACTTCCTGCTCACAATGTGATTTACTTTCAGTGGCGACATTTAGCGCAGCAATAATCTTCTGCCTAGACACAAACCAATTTCAGTCCATAGGGTTTAATATGAAGTCGGCTGTAGTCGCCTCTACTCTTCTGGGAAGGTTTTCCAGGAGGCTGAGCAGAGTGCTCCTGCACTGAAAGATAAGAAAACAGTTAACCCATCTTTTAACAAAAGAGTTAATTTGTTGCAAGTCGTCAACTTAAGTTTATCCAAGTAAATGTATTAAGTTCATTAACTTGTCATGGTGAACAAATGTAAATAAAGTAAAATCGAAAAACTCCATTTTCCTTCATCAGTGTGGGTGTTTTTAGCCATCCTCACAGAAACACATTTGAGAGGTCAGACACTGATGTTGGCTCTTATCTAATTCATCCCAAAACTTCAGTTTGCATTCTAGTCAGATGTTCTTCTGAACCAGACGCCTGTTTGGACCGCGGGCATTATGTTAGAGCACAAAGACGGCATCAACAAACCCTTACAACAAACCTAAAGGGCTGAAATGTTCCTGCAAGCCTTAGTTTGTTGAACCACTGGAATTCTTTGAGCTCCTGATAGCAACCCAATGTTTCACGAATGTCTGTAGAAGCAGTCTGCAGTCTGCTTCAGTGTTGGATTCTAAACACCTGTTGAAATGGAAATGATTGGGACATGTGAATTCAATGATTTAGAGGAATAAGGGATAACTTTTTGCAATATAATGTGTTTGTGGGATCATTAAAATCTGTAATACATTTATAAATAAGTTTTTAAGAAATTTGAAGAGGCATTAGTAAGTGTTTTTCAGGGACATAGTGCTTTTTTATTGCACAATTAAATAACTGTTACCTTCAGTTTGTTATATAACAAAAAACATAAGGAAATGTTACCTTATAATTAAACACCTTGAAATTTGGCCTTTGTCTCTTTAAGAACTCCAACTTCAGGAAGTCATCACAACATGGCTCCTCTATTAACCATTTAACAACGTTTCACTGAGAAGTAGCTGCTATGATGAGTTCAGCTGATGTTCCACCAGGTGTTTGCTAATTGCTGCTGGCTAGTCTGAAGGAGCTGAGTGAGGGAGTCACAGGGGAGGGCTGCTCTGTGAGGCTTGCAAACGGCAGCTCTGAGGAGGAGCTGGGTCTCGAAGGCGGGGCCAGGTCCAACCAACTGAATGGTTGCCATGGAGATTAAAGGATTTCTCAAACATGCTTGAAAGAGCCAAAGTAACACACCAGAAATGTTTTGGATGAGGGAATAACATACCATGATGTGAAGCTTCAAATAGTTGATTTTCTATAACGCTGCCCCTTTAAATGAAGCGTCTGTCCGGTCTCTGACAGAGCTGCAGTTTCTCTGCGCTGCGGTTCTGTGGTAAGCACCTCTGGTTTTCATTCAGTACCATCCGCCCCGTTCTCATTCCACCTCACCCCTAAATCTCCTAATTCAACTCATTATTCGCCCAATTGGTGGGTTTCAGCCCCTCACCCCCCACCCCTAAACACACACCCTGCCTGGGGTCTTCCAGAGCTGGTAGTCATTAACAGACAGGGTTGCTGATGCAGTGGAGGGGTGTGTTAGCAGGCCTGAACTCTCTCTCTCTCTCTCTCATCCATGCAGTGCCATAAAACACCCGAGCAGCCTGCAGGGTGTCGCTGCAGTTTAATCAGCCTCCTGGCGTTGTGCGGCGGCTCCGTCAGAACCAGGCCCGGAGGCAGCGCTGCTCTGCTGAGACAGACATGCAGACAGACAGTAATGAACACAGCAGACCACCCAGAGGCCTGCGGTTACCCGGGATGCTGCGCTGCCGTCTGGGTGTGTTCGGCTGGAGGGAGCAAAGCTTCAGTTCTGACAAACCGGGACTAAAACTAATGGATTAATGAAAACTTAAAATGACAACGCATTTTCATGAAACAAAATGAATAAAAATGGTAATTAAGGGGGGAAAACTATAACTAACTGGAACTATATGGTGCGTTTATAAAACTAACTAAAACATAATGAATTATAGATAAAATATCCTTTGATTTCAAGCTCATTAATCTATTTATTAGCCTTTCAAATTGATGTAAAATAGATTTTTTTTGCGGTTGGCAAATTACGGTTCTCCATTGTCTTCCTGCCGACACCTAGTCCCCAAAATGACGAAAAGACATCAGTTGTTAGAAAACAGCAGTCAGCTGGTTGACCAACAATAACAGAATTCATTTTTTGATAAAAAATGATATCTTCTGTGGAGTCTTCATCAACCAGTCAGTGCATACATAATCACAATACTTTGACTTTTTTTTTTTTTAACTCTGCACCTAAAAATTAAGCATGAAAAAACTAAAACTGCTATAACTAATTAAAACTGAACTAAAACTAAGCAAAAGTTCACTAATTAATAAAAACTAGTAAACTCACTAAAAACTAAAAGTAAAGTGAATTCGAGAGAAAAGTTGGAAGAAAATAAAACTAAACTAATGAAAAACCCAAAGCTTTTATAACCCTGACGCTAGGCTTCATTAATTGAATTATTACTTCACTTTAAAGATCAGAAGTTATTAGAAATGTGAGGCAGCCCCACCCACTGACTCTCTGGACACTGGAGAAGGTTTAGAATGATGAATACAAAGGATATTTTATGTATTTTCCAGGCACATATTACCATTTTACAGCTCAATCAAGAAACTATTTTACAGCTGAAACCAGATATTTACACACATTGAATAAAAAGACACATTCACATTTTGTTTTCTCCCTGTCTGAAGTTAAGTTAGAACAAACATTTCTTGTTTTTGCTCAGTTAGAACTATTCCTGTTTGCTAAATGCCAGAAAACCTGGTGAGAACTGATAACCCAAACTCAAAGGGTTTTACCCGAGTCATAAAGATTAAGACGTTTATCATTGATGCTGACCAAATGTATGAAAACTTTTGAATTTGAGGAGATATTAGAAATTATTTTGGTAATTCTAACAAAGTCAAACCAAGAAAAGTTTGGTCTGGTTTAACTTCAGACACTGAAAAATATGTGTTTGTGTCTTTTTACTCAGTGTATGTGAATTTTTGGTTTGTTATAAAAATGCTGTACATGTCAAGAACAACTTAAAAAAATCTATGTTGTAATTTAGCAACTTGAAATTGGACCTCTGTCTCTTTAAAAACTCCTGCTCTTTCTGAAACTCCACCTTCAGGAAGTCATCACAACATGGCTCCTCTATTAACCCTTTAACAACATTTTAACAGTGTTGCTCTGAGAAGTAGCTCCTATAACGAGCTCAGTTGATGCTTGGTTCCACCAGGTGTTTGCTAGTTGTTGCTGGCTAGTCTGAAGGAGCTGATTGGGAGAGGGCTGCTCCGTCAGGAAGCTTCTAACCTGAAGCTCAGAGGCGGAGCGTCATCCTTGGAAGCGGTGCTTGGTCCACCCAGGTGTTTAGCCCAGCTGGATGGTTGCCATGGGAGATTAAAAGATCTCTGAAACATGCATGAAAAAAATCAAAGCAACATTCCAGGTATGTTTCTGATAAGGAGCTAACCTTATAGCATAATGTGACGCTCAAAAAGTTAATTTTCTATGATACTTCCCAGTTATGTTTTACGACAAACAAACATTTAAAAGCAGAGATTCTTGATTTACGGTCCGGTTTTGTTTTCTGCCAGAAGCAGCTCTAAATATCTGTTGGAAATTCTCCCACAGCCAGAGTGGGATGATTGAGTTTTGTTGGCCTGTGCTTCTGTTTCTTGGAGCGTGGAAATGAGGCAGAGAGAGATTGACAGGTGTCTGGATACCCAGGGCCCCTCAGACAGCTGTGAGGGCCACACTGCAGGGCATTAGGCCTGATAGAGGGCTGATTAGAGAACATTAGAGGTGAAGGAGGGAGACGAGGCACAGCTGCTGCTGCTAACTATTATTACCCACAAAGCAGCGCCCAGAGGGAGGCCGGCTGCAGAGAGGGTTCACACACCTGTGGCCTCCTACTGTGCTCAGAAGAGAACCTTGCAGACAGTCAGGAACATTAACTGATGGTCAATATGTCCACTAATCAAAATCAACATCACAGACGTTGCAGCTCAGCACTAACCCCTGCAATGCTTCAAAACTTCACATTTCTAGATTTTTCCAGCAGTTTGTTCAATATTCCAGGTATTTTTCAACAAAACCACAGCTTTTAATTAAGTAAATCAATGTTGAAGGAAGCCATCTCAACATGAGGCACAATAAAGGCTTTTTACTGAATTTCATATTTTAAAAGTATGCGGAATGAGAGATATTTTTCTACAAGTTCATTAGACATTAAAGATAATAACTTCGAACTCAGTCTGTTTCCGGGCTTTCAGGTTTGCACAGAAACTGATAGAAGCACCTGTTGCAGGCCCGGCGGCATGGGTGGGCATTGGGGGGCTGTGCCCACCCACAGAGTCAGCTGAAAAACATCCACTTTAAGGTTGTTTTTACCTTAAAGTGGCCAACTCTCTGTTATTCCTATATCGATTTGATACAGTAGGGGCATCCGCACTTCCCATATAAGTGCCTTCTGTCCAGTTGCGGAGCCAGAGGGGGGGGAGGCACTGAGCCCCCCTGACATCTGATTGCCCCCCCCCATGTTCTCCCCCTGATGGCTGACATGTAACAACACCAGGTTTATTACTATACAGTATTTGGGATCATTGTAAGCTGCCCTAGTATGCAAAGAAAGAAAACTGGAGCCGTCTGGAGCCGGGGGAGAGCAGGCTGAGGATAGAAGCAGAAGAGCGGCTCTGCAGTCCACCAACACCGATCCACCCGGTGACCTGAAGCCGCCGCTGGCGCTCAGTTGTGTGGCGAGACGGAAGTGAGCAGCAAACAGCAGCAGACACTCAATTAGCCAAATGTTATGGAGAGATTAACAACTGCTTGTCAGGGCTTAGCTGTTCATCTCGACTCGTGTGAATATGGCTTGTGACATTTCGAAGCGATCAGAACACTTTCAGATGTTGTCCCGGGAAACAGGAAACCACAGTCATGTTTGTTTTACTGAACATGTGTGTTTGAGAGGCCGCCGCAGGCTGCAGTGCGGCTGTTTCCTCCATTAAAAAAAAAAAAAAGAATAAATAAAAATACAAAAAAATTCACCACCAGGCGGTTTGAAACAGCGCGGCGGTCACGCGGGGTCAGCTCTGTCTCGTCGAGTCTGCGTCTCTGTCAGAGCAGATCTTTGATAGGAGAAGGCAAACAGCTGCTGTGATTAAAAATAAATCACACTCAGCATTTCTCTAAACCCTGGAATAACTAATCTGGACTGGGACATGAATTATGCATGGGGGCAAATGTAATAATTTCATCCATCAAAGGATTTGCTTAAACACATTAAACTAAAGTCCTGAATACACTCAGAGAAGATTGTTTCAGCTCGTCGTCCCTTGTAAAGATATTAGTTCAGGAAGTTGTAGGAAAATGAAGTTCATGTGCTGGTATTTGGACCCAATCTGAATATATGAGCATACCATCGATGTTGGAGCTCAATTTATGTTCATTAAACTAAAAGTAAAGGTTCTCTGTCGGAGCGTTGGATCATAAAACAAGAGACCTACAGAAGCAGGGAACATCAAACCTTCGGAGGCAGCTGTCGCCTCTCCTCTCTGCCTGGAACAGCTTGGAAGGCCTGAGGCTGCGGTGGCGGGAGCCCTGACGTAACGGCCGGTCAAAGCCGGGCGTCCAGGGCAGCCAGAGGCCATCCCCGGGCGCCGGGGGCTGCTTCAGCCGCCGCTGATGCTCCGTGACACAGAAGATGGAGACAGGAACCAACCAGAATGCTGCAGATGCTCAGAGTGAAATTGGGTGTCAGAAGTGCCATGCACATGTGGTATTGTTTATTTGTAAATGCTTTTGCCAAACACTGTTAAAGCTGCAGAATGTATCTTTACATGCTGCATGTTTGTTGTAACTGTCACTATGACAATATGAGACAGATAATTTGTGAAAAAAAAATAAAATCAGGTTCTGCCTTCTCCCTGTGCAAACTAGAAACAGCCAATCAGAGCCAGGAGGCGGAACTTAATGATGTCAATCATGCCCTTGTGGGTGCTGCTCAGTTCTCTTTCCTTACACTTTTTTCTTTCTGCTCGGCTGCAGCTCCTCCCTGTCAGCAAAGCCTGTTGGGAATGCTAAAGCCAGTTAGCATGGCCACAGATGACGTCAGATGAACGGTTTTCCTGTGACGGTAACCTGCTGGATTTGGAAACATTGGCAGCTTTTTGGAAATCTCAGAATAAAGGTATGGATCTGATTAAAATTAGGCATAACATTATGACCACTGACAGGTGAAGGCAATTCGTTTCGGCACCTGTATGTGGGCCAGACGTATCAGGTAGCATGTGACCGTTCTGTCTACATACTTGATGTGTGAGAAGCAGTCAGTGACATTCCTGCTGTTTCCAGTCTGCACTGGTCTGTCCAGGGAAGGACCAGCAGGTCATAAAGACTGCTAATGCTTGTCGATGAGTGTTAGGAGGGAAGGCATGTGTTAAATGTTGACGTCTGTTCCATCATATTAACGCGATAAAAATCAGGTTCAGTATTGATCAGCCTCATATGTTAAAAACTAGACTGAATGAGAAATAGTTTTCCTCAAACTTGCAGCTTCTATAGCATATATTACAGAAAGGAATGAGATTTTGTGCCGTATGTCATAAAAATATGATGTCTGTTTACTTTAGTCTGAACCGAGCCGGGTTCTGCTCCAGGGTTCCATCGGCTCTTTCCCCGTTGGCTGGAGGAGAAGTCTGCCTCAGCTGCAGCAGCTGCTCTGTTCTGTCTGCTTCCCTCTGCAGCTGGAGGTCAGGAGAACCGGCTCAACACCTCACAGGTTCCTTATTGCTGCTCTCACATCTTATAATGTGGTTCTTAAAAAAAACAGGGATCAGAAATCAGCCAGCTTCACTGCATCTTTAGTTTTGTCTAAGTTTTAAAGTCTTACAAAACATTTGATACAGAGCAAGTAGAGAATAAACTGCTAAACCTCACAGGATGAGTTATAGATTATGAAAATTAACGCTTTGAACCCAAGGGTGTAGTCTGAGAAGGGTTCAGCAGAAGAAACATGTCGGGGAGGGGAAGAGAGCTGGAGAAACATCAAACAGGTGAGAAAATGAAAGCGTCCTGGGATCACAACGATATTTCCTCCAACATGTTCCTCTGAGATCTTTTACCTCCAATACAAACTGTGAGAATGTGGCAGCAAACTGTCAGTCAGTAACTATTATTTTCAGCATCTGTCAGTGTTGATGGTGAATTCTCATTAGGCATTAACTCCCTCCGTATCCCAGCGGCTGGCCTGTGCTGCTTCAATGGACACCTGTCACTTATTCTCTCTGCTTGTTTATCTTAATACACTGCAGCACCCAGCCTGCTGGCAGGACGCTCGCTGCCTGCCCCTCTGGTCCCCGTCTGTTCATGCACAGCAAAGATAAACAGAAATCATTCAAATATTTACTACTGTGAAAATAAGTAATGTGTGCAGGAAGTGTGTGTGTGGGGGTGTGCGTGTGTGTGCTAATAGACTAACGCGAGGACGCCGAGCATGTGATTCCAGCGTCTGATAAATCCCTCCCTGATTTATCAGATTTTATTGCACGCTTTGCCCAAACTCTCGCGCACATCTGGAGACA
Source organism: Xiphophorus hellerii (assembly GCF_003331165.1). NCBI lineage: Eukaryota > Metazoa > Chordata > Actinopteri > Cyprinodontiformes > Poeciliidae > Xiphophorus > Xiphophorus hellerii. Next base: position 2,926,498 of record NC_045678.1, read on the forward strand.
TTACCGCTGGCACACAGTGAATTCAATATTCATCACTGCAAGCTGTCACATAATGGGCTTTTTCAGTAAAAAAAAATAAAATAAAAATAGTCAAACAGCTGACAGAGCAGTTAGCCCGCAGCACACTTCCTGTGCTGATGGCAACATCACATACACAGTGGCTTTCTTTCAACAATGTTAAAGCTCTTTCTGAAGTGTCTGATTCCAGCTTTCTGCTGAAACTTAAACATTGTTTTGGCAAATACACTTCCACAAGCGCAGCTGAGCTCCTAAAAGGCCCCGTTCATTTGAAGGGACAGTATAATGTATCTTTTAGGCATATAGTGCCATTTTATAGCACAATCAAGTAGCTACATGAACGCAGTTCAGTTCCTAACTTCTGCGTATATCAAATATGACTTAAAAGAAAATTGACGTTGCAATTTCACATCTTGAAATTGGGCCTCTCACTGTTTGGCAAGAAACTGGTCAGTTTTGTCCCTTTCTTGCTCTCAATTAATAATTAAGCACCTTTTAATAATTTATAAAGTGTTTGCAGATTATTTAATAGCAAATCTATGAACTTTTTATTAGCCATTTATAAGGGGAGCCTTATTGTACATTGGTACCAATTCCTCTAAAATTCATGTTTCGTAAGAAAAGCAGAGTACTGAGGACAGAGCGCTGGAGGAAACTTGAATAATATCTTGATATTGATATTCTCTATTCCATATTTGTCATTTTAAGGTTACCCTCCAAAAAAAAAAGTTCCTGGACGTTTCAGCAGTGCCTACAGAAGTGTGTGTACGTGTCTCACTCCAGGTCTTCCTTCTGCATGAAAGTGTGATATTAGCTCACCTGCTCAGCAACAATAGTTGCCATCTCCAGTGTCACGCTAAATTTACCCACACTGGACATGTACACACCCACCCACACACACACACACACACACACACACGCCCTCACACAGGGAACACCACTGATTGGGTGATGACAGTGGTGATATGACTGCAGTGCTGTCTGTGGGGGAACCAGGCTTGTCTGTTGATGCCAGCCAGGATAACATTCACAGCTTTGCACAGAAACCTTTCATCTCTTACATGGACCATGCGCACACACGCACACACACACGCGCACATGCCCATCATCATCATCATCATCATCATCATCATCATCATCATCATCATCATCATCATCTTCACTGGAGATCTGCAGAGGCAAGCT
>NC_045678.1:5838904-5945177 GCF_003331165.1 Xiphophorus hellerii
CAAAAAAGCTATAAATCTGTATCTTGAAAAAATCACAAAAGTCCAAAGCAATGTTTAGAGGGAACACTGAAATACCAACAATACAATAACCCAGCTTTGTGAATGTGTTTGTTTTTCTTGAATATATTTAATTAGCAATATTAATGCTATGCCAGATGTGATTATACAACAAGAACGGGAATTAAGAGATAAAATAAATAAAGCTTATCTTTAGTCACACAAAAAAACAGCAAAAAACACAATTTTACATAAAAACCAGAACAAACTCTAAAACTCATTGATCAAACACGTATAAACCATCAGCACTCAGACAAACAAACTTGCAGCTTCATCTTGGTACCAATCAATCATTAAACACAATAAATCAAATTTAGATTTATTGGTAATTCATCCCTAGCCATAAACTCTTAAAATAAAATAAAACCCTGCAACAAAATGGATTCACTAAAAGTAATTTTCTCAAACTAAAGTCAAATGTTTTCCAATCACCACTATTAATATTGCTGACTCTTTCTGAAAATGTAATCAGCGTGAAAATATATTACAGCTCCAAACATGCAAAGGACCAACACAGCATTTCGTAAACAACTAATTATTCAAAACTCCTCTTTCTTAGAAAAAGCAAACTAAGCAATAATGGTTTAGTTAATACAAACTAAACTACTTAGAAATAATACAGGACAAATATGTATCTAAAAACTTTTCTAATATTCAAGTATGAAGGTTTTATTTCAAGCAACGTATCCAAGGAGACCGAATGTGTTATTGAGGCATTTTTTGAAACCTGGACCAGACACTGACTACTTATTCCAAAGATCTGAATAAAACAAAACGGATCTTCTAAAACCAGAAATAACTTTTTAAACCACATAAACAATGTCAAACCCCTGCAATCCCTCCAAGATTTTAACTAACAAATGAATCACAACTGGACCCACTGAAACTGAGATGATTGTTTTTCTAATGAATTTTTACATTCACTGTTAACATTCAAGTGACTTCTGAAAATGATACGTCACTAAAATGCAATGGAACAAAAGGCTGTTTTTCTGGTCTTGAGTAATTACAATAAACTAAATAATTTAGTTACTTTGTGAAATCAACAGGCACACATTGATTGTTCTTTAATGACTTTTTATAAGAATAAAGCTGTGTGTTGTTATTTAATCAATGTATCCATGGAGACTACATATGACACATTTTTCACAAAGCTGCGTTGAAGTCATTTTAAATAATGTCACCAATGTATCCATGGAAACTAAATATGTTTGTCTAGGCATTTATCAAAAAGACAAAAAGGGCAAAGAACCATCCAGTTTACCAAGAATTGGAATCCAAAGTCATCAAAGATGATTTTCACAAATAAATCATTATTTTGTTTGTGAAAATTAGCTTTGATTGATGATCACTACGACTATACACGATTCACTGCCTATTAATGGTCTATCATTAACGAACACACACACTTACAATGCTTATTACTGGGCGACAGTGGTAGGAGTTTGCCCTGCAATGGTCCGCCTCTGTCGTTGTGTCCTTGAGCAAGACACTTCTCTCACCTTTAGCTGGAGTTATTGCTGGCACGATACAACATCTGTGGCTACAATCCATTAGCTTATAAACATCAGTGTGTGAACGCGTACATGAATGGAAATTTTATGTAAAGCGTCCTAACAAACCGTTAGTCTGATGTCATTACCATGGAAACCAAGTATGTTTGTCAGGGCTTTAAAAAAAAAAAAAAAAAAAAAACACATCAACATGTCCCTATCTTGAAAAAATAATGAAACTAAACAATTCAAATATAGGTTATTATAAGGGTAAACACTATTTTTAAAATGTTTTTAAAAAATAATATTAAATATTTAAGGCATTTCATTTTGCGTGTCCATGGAAACTGAGTGTTTACCACGGCATTTTTCAAAAAATAACGGTCAAAAACAAGCTAATTTTTCAGGAATTTGAAGTTAATTGAACTAATTTGACTATAATTCAGTAAAATGCATATATTCTTATAATTATTACACCACAGTTTAACAATTCCCGACATTTCCAGCGAAATTCAGTAAAGAAAAAGGCTCATTAGTTAACTAGTTAGTTAGATCTATGCTAGCAAAGAATGCTACTCGTCTTTTTTTTCTACAGCAGTCAGTATTTCTTTAAAACACACACACACACACACGCAAAATAAACTAAACAAGTCACTAATATCTTAGTAATAACTTGCTTTGGTTTATTAAAAATAGTAGAAGAATGATTTGAACCTTCCAGCTGGTCACCCTGCTGCTTCTTCTCCCGGTCAGGAAACGTCTTTCGCAGGTTTGGTATCCACGGGTTTCTTCAGCAAGTGCGAATTTCAGCAAGTTCTTCTTCAGCAAGTTTTTGCACAGCAGATTCTCGACAAGCTCAAACCTTCCGAGGCTTTAAAGGCTCCTTCAGGCGTCTCTCTCAAAAGTCCCGTAGCAAAGGGGAAAGAAACTCAGAAGGTCGGCGTCATTTATAGGCTCGAGGACGCTAACGTCGTTGCCATGACTTCCATTGACGAACGCACGCGCTGGTGCGTGAGAGAAATTGGACTACAAATAACGCAGATAACACAAGTATCGCGTTGTCTTGTTCATCACTCCCGTATGCTGCCACCTACTGGCCCAACCGCTCCTCGACCCAAATATTAATGCAGGGAACCCTTTCCACATTTATGCTAGTTCTTCCAGAAGCAAAAATATATATATATATATAGTAATGCTCAGATAATTATTTGCAGTCATTCTAAGACACGAACTATCACATTATAAATCCAGAGGTGGTCCAATCGGCGGACATTGTTACCCGATGCATTACTGAATAATACAAAGCCAACATTTCTCCAGGAAAACTTTAATTTATATTTCAAGTCTTAATTTGAGATAATAATCTGAAAAAAACAATATAATAGCTTGAAAATATTTATAAATATATTAAATCTTGCTTTAACTCATAAGGTTCTTCAAAAAGTTGCTAATAACCAGATCCTCCATGGTAATGAATACGTCTAGGCTGGCCTACACCTTTTTTTTTTTTTCTTTCTTCATTTCATTTAAGCATTTTTACTTGCACATCTAAAACAATTTTACGGTGTCATGTTTCTTTCACATATGAATCCACTCGTGTTCAAGTTGGTTAATTTAATTTATACATACATTTTACACACCAGGACATTAAAAGTATTTTTTGTTTTACAATTTTCAGTTCATACATGAATGTAAAAAAAAAAAAAAAAGTTAATATTACAACATGCATCCATGAATACTGCGATCATGGTTTTTCAACATTAGCACAAAACTTGGGAAAAAGACAAAAGAGGATAAGAAGATACCAAAAATATGTATATCTGTATAAATATAAATCTTAAGAGTAACAAGATTGTATCAAACACAAGGAGAGAAAAAAAACTTAAGTGCTTTAGAGTAAAAAATACAACTGAAGGTTTATAAAAGCCTTAAGGAAATGAGAGAACAAAAGTCAGTATTGAAGATTGTCCAGTCGTAACTCTAACACACACATCCAGGAAAGCACGACACACACTTTGCATTCGCCTTCATTCTGAAGCCGTATTTGCCACAGAGAAGGCAGTCCGGGTTAACAAAGACGGAACAACACATAGCGCTGGGGAACAAATGACAGAGCAGCACCCAGCCTTTGATCACTATCAAAACATAATCCTGATGGAGTTAGCGTTGTATTTCTTCCTGTCGTGCAGCTAAATGGCAACAATGCTGGCTGTGTGTTTACATGCATGAAGTCGGCTTCAAACTAGCGCTAAACACTTTCATAAAAAACGGACAACGAACCGGTTATTTCACATTAAAATTATAGCTGCTGTTGTGTAAGCTGGCCTGTTAAATGAAATGTAAAAATCAAGCAAAAGACAAATTTATAAAGCAACTCAGCCGGGTCTCCCACTTTTAACCTACCCATGTCTGGTTGCAGCAATATGAAGTCAGAATGAAGAAAAATAAGTGAACAACATTCAATCTGGGTGTTTCAATCTGCATTGAATTGGATGGAAAAGTTAACTTCGGTCCTTATAATTCTCTGTCCTTGCTCCTCATATTCTCTGGGTTCTGCTGGTCGGCTTGTTAGTTCTGGATCAGAGGAAGAGGAATGTTTGTTGCATGTGAACACAGTTGAAACAGAGAATGCTCTGTCAGGACTCCCCACGGCAAAAACATAAAGAAAAAGAAGTCTTCAGAAATTTTTTTTTAAAAACTACAAAAAACAAGGCAGTCTTAAGATTGTGTTGCTTAGAAACGCGCCGGTGGGAGGAGGACAGCTGATCTCCGCCTTGCAGCGGGAGGAGGAAAGCAGGTGGCTCAGACGGTGCAGGTGAGCTAACGGTGATTTTTGCTTTAAACTACTATAAAACCTGCAATAGTGCCGAATATGCATGCGCTAATTTTAGCCAGGATGTTGCACATAACTTAAGTGTCAGAATCCATTCCTAATATATTCCGATGTGTTTCCAGATGTTGGTAAACCATCAGTGCGGTGCTTCTGCAGCCTCTGAGTTGCAGGATGTCTCATCAAGTGTCCGTCTTCCTGACTGCCACTCGGTGTTTGACCTTCAGGATGTCCAGAGACCTTCACCTTTCTGGAGCTGGGATCACATGAGCCCGATGTGCTGATGAAACATTTCTAATTTTTAAAAAAATGTGGCTGATGTTCTTACAGAGTTGAAGTGCATTAACGATCTGTTGTTTTTAGCTTCTCAATACGTTTAATTATGATTAAACTGATGTTCATACTGAGAGCAAATAAAGCTGTGTTCTTTCTAATCTGACTGGTTCTACTTTTAATCAAACTATTCATGTTTTCACATTTTGGTCACCAAGAATCACGGTCGTTTCAGGAGATGAGAAGATTAAAGACGATTAAAAGGTTCTAAACGTTAGTCTAGAAAATATTCCTTTCATTTACTTTCATCAATTTAGTTACATCTACTAAAGCAGCTTAAAATATTAAAATGTCACTTAACTTTGCATTTCAAAGAACCCTTTAAAGGGAAAGAACCCTTTAAAGGGAAAGAACCCTTTAAAGGGAAAGAACCCTTTAAAGAGAAAGAACCCTTTAAAGAGAAAGAAACCCTTTAAAGAGAAATAACCCTTTCAAGAGAAAGAACCCTTTAAAGAGAAAGAACCCTTTAAAGGGAAAGAACCCTTTAAGAGAAAGAACCATTTAAAGGGAAAGAACCCTTAAAGAGAAAGAACCCTTTAAAGGGAAAGAACCCTTTAAAGAGAAAGAACCCTTTAAAGGGAAAGAACCCTTTAAAGGGAAAGAACCCTTTAAAGAGAAAGAACCCTTTAAAGTGCATTCCTAAGTTTTATTGATCCAGTTCTGGATCCGTGGAACCAAACCAGCAGCTCTCTTCTCATCAAAGCCTAAATTGATGTATTAAGTTGGATAAGGTTCAGGTTGGCACCTTAACACTGCTTGTCAACTCTCTGGATGTCCACTCAATAATGAATTATTATTATACCAAATTATTATAATTAATACTTATTATTAATAAATAATAATAATTCTTATTTATTTTTATTACTATGATACCAAATTATTATAATTAATAATTATTATTAATAAATAATAATAATTATTATTATTTTTATTATTTATGATACCAAATTATTATAATAATAATAGGATTAATAAAAATAATTAATTCTTATTATTGATTTGATTGATTACACTAACATTATGTATAATTATTATCTTTTTATTATAATAATAATAATTTTATTATATATTATACCAAACTGTAATAATAATAATGGTAATTATTATTATAGTTTGGTATAATAATAATACCAAATTATTATTTCTTTGCAGTTGTGAACCTTTCAAACTTTCCCATATTATTTCCTTTACTCATCAATCATTTGTTTACTTAACAACCCACTCTATGGAGGAAATTGTTTCCTGATTTAGGAAACTAAAACTACATCAAAATCCTGCGTTATGCGATGATAATAACTTCTCTACAACTTCCTATAACCTGTTTCCAAGCAAACCCAAAGGGTTAAAAAGCCTTTTTCTATGTTCCTTAGGAAAAAGGTTCATTGGATCCTTTGTGATTTTAGATTTCACAGTTTATGTTTAAGGTTACTCCACTAGCCTGAGTTTTCTCTATTGTCAGATGGACCACAAAACAAACCCACTCCCCCCTTCATGAACCTCCTCTCACCTCTTGCAGGGGCAGGAAAAAGAGCTGATAAGGATTTCAAGAGAAACTCCTAATTCTTCTGCTGCTTCATTAGCATTTGGCTCTTGTATCATGAGATATGTTTTAGTTTCATCTCATTTTAAAATGTGGGAGTCTTCTGTTGCTTTACTTCTAAAGTTGTAACTTTGTTATCATGCACTAGTGTTTTGCCAGGGGGCTTCATATGGTGGTCAGTTGGACCTGGTGGGGGTCGGAGTTGCAGCACCGCTGCAGCTTCTGCCTGTTCTCCCCTGCTGAGCTGCTGCAAGCTGCTGTGAGCAGGAGTTGCAACTCCTCCCTGGTGCTTCATTGTTCTCTAGTCTAAATAAACATACTTGTTGCTTCCTCCTGCTTATTTTCATTTGCAACACTCTCTTCTTTCTGTAGTTGCTTTTAATCGTGTCTTATTACAGTTTAGTGTTGATTCTCTACAAGTAGCTCCTCATGCACCAGTGTCACACAAAAAGATCTTTTTCCCAATAACCAATAGTTATTTCAGGCTTAATGTTAACCATTGATAGCAAATCGTGTAAATTTAGCAAAACTTCCTTTGTTTGATCAATTTCCATTTCATTCACTTCATCTAATTTGGGATGCGATGTCTCATTATCAGACTCTGGTTCACTCAGAGCTGATTCTAATTATACTCAGGCGTTTTGTTTCTCAGGACAGTTTCTGGCCAAATGTCCTTCTTTTCCACAACACCCTGAATTATTTGATCTTAGATTTCCTCTTCTCCCTCTAAAACCTCCTTTTTATAAAATATTCCTGCTGAAGCTTTTTTTTTAATGTTTACTACCTTCTCAGCAGGGAGGGAAATAATTCACATACTCATCTAATGTTCCAGTTCCCAATTCTATATAAATGATTTACTCATATTAACCCATAATTTACTATCCATTTGTTCAGAAGGTTTTATTTTCACAGGGTTCTGCCTTTCAATAACCTTCCAATCTTTACACTGCAGTTCATCTTTTGGTTCACACTTACTGCTGTTTTACCCATTTTGAACAATTTAGTCCAGTTCATCAACACATAGGATGTTCTAAAACTGGGATTTTTATAGCGGGGTAACAATTTTAACAAATACCAATTGTAGTTATTCTCATTAAAATATTTCTGAAACCGAACTGAAAAAAGAAGCAAGTTTATAAACGGTGTACAGAAACAATAAACCCCAGAAAAAAACACTAAAGTAAAAGCAAAACCGTAATAAAAATAAAAAGCACAAGAAACTCAAAACAAAAAACAACAGTAACAGAAGTTGTACCATTATGGTCTGGAAAGTGCTCTCTTCTTCTAGTTGTTCACTCGTCAAAGTTAAACTTGACTTTCCAGACTCAATTGTCTCCCCTGAGGGAAGATAGGAAGAATCCTTCCCTATGTCAGTGGTCTGGGCAGCAGTTGGTACCTGGATCCAGCTATCAGTGGGGGCCTGTGTCCCATCGGCTTGTGCTGCCTTGGCCAAAGCCAAACTTGAGTTCTTAGACTCAACTGTCTCTTTCTCCGAGGGAAGATTGGAGGAATCCTTCCCTCGGACAGTTTCCTGGACAGCTTGTTGGATCCAGGAACCAACTGCCGCCTGGCACCAATCTTCTACTGCTGCGTTTGTCAAACCAGCACTTGAATTCTCAGACTCAATTGTCTCTTTTTCCGAGGGAAGATTGGAGGAATCCTTCCCTCGGACAGTTTCCTGGATGGCTTCGTGGATCCAGGTATCAACTGCCGCGTGGCACCAATATATTGCTGCGTTTGACAAAACAGCATTTGAATTTGCAGACTCAACTGTCTCTTTCTCTGAGGGAAGATTGGAGAAATCGTTCCCTATCTCAGTAGTCCGGACAGCGCTCTCTTTATGGGTCCAGTCTTCTTGTGCCGTCTTCGTCCGAGCAAAAGTTGAGCCTTCGGATTCAACTTCTGGGTCCTTACCAGCCGGTGAAGGACCAAAAGGAAAAGCACAAAAATCATCGTGCTCAGAGATCCAAGCTTCTCCAGCCGGGGAAGCTTGGATCTCTGGTGAGGAAGGCTCCTCTAAAACTTCCCCAGCCGGGGAAGTTTCAAAAAGGAACGCATCGAAATGATCATTCTGGGAGAAGCAAGCTTCCCCAGCCGGGGAAGCTTGCTTCTGTGGCATGGAAGGCTCCTCTACAACTTCCCCAGCCGGGGAAGTTTCAAAAAGGATGGCATCAAGATCATCATTCTGGGAGAAGGAAGCTTCTCCAGCCGGAGAAGCTTCCTTCTGTGGCGAGGAAGGCTCGCAAGGAACCTCCACAGTGGAGGAAGGTTCAAAAAGGAATGAATCGAAATCATCGTATACAGACTCAGTGCTCTCGTCCTTAGAGACACTTTCGTCCGAATCGCTACCAGGAAAGATTTTGTCAAAAACCTTCTGCATTCCGGTGCTAACCAAATATCCAAGTCCAAAACCCAGGGGAAAAAACACGCCAACTAAAATCCTGTTCATAATGAAAAGCTTTGCTAGACACAGTGTTGAAGTTCGAAGAGCTGACTGAATATGAACTGATGATTTGAAATACAAGCCCTCATAACCTCAGAAGTTCTTTGATCGTTTGACCACATCACAGATGAGGTCATAGCTACAATGAGGTCACAGTAGTTCTGAGGCAATGTCTCGATTCTGCTCGTTTCTATGGAAACGCTCAGATCAGTTCCACATGACCCAAAAAATTGACCCTTTGCAACTGTGTCACTTAATCATTCGAGGTGCCATGACAGACGTCGGAAGTGAGGATGGGAGTATGGACCTTACCTCAGGGGCCGCTTTTCATTGGCTGATGCCCATTCTACCTGGTCACGTGCGTGGCCGTCTCACAAACACACTTAGCTTCCCGTTAGCTAAGTACAGCATAAAGGCAGAACTGATACAACTTCTACACCTTGAAGCCTGTCTGCTACACAGTCTTACGTTAGCTAAACAGATCAATATGCAATGTGTCTGTATCTGACATACACTAAAGATTTTATTCTAACACTAACTACTAGTGTTAGCGTTAGCACCAAGTACAGCTAGTCAATCAACCATCGCTGTGTTCAGGGAAGCGCTGATTAATAATTGAGAAATAAATATCAAGCCTGGAAACTTGATATCGTAACGGACTGAATGTTATGTTTTTAACGTAATCTTTGCTCGTCTTGCAGGGCGCAGGCGGTTGCTATGGTAACAAGTGTGCTTAAACTACAAAGAGAGAGAGAGAGTAAAAAGGTAGGAGTGGTTTTGAGTTGATCACCTGTTCAGGTTATTTTACCTTTGTTTATCTTTGCTGTGGCGCATTACAGCCGCTGTAGTTTCTAAACGTTGGACTAATTACCTCGTTCGTTTGTGAGTTTACGTCATTCACAACAAACACCAAATGGAACAAATATATTTCATAAAATTTTAACAAACAAATGGCTTCTACCGCGGTAATTATGTGAAATTAAATTAATTATATCCCAACTTCAGAAGATTTGCCTTTACCTTTACAGAGCTCTTTGGTTCCTCCTGTCAGTCTGTAGCTTCTCATATTGACGTCATCAAACCAAATGTCAGATCTACCATAACTGACTGACACCTGCTGGCCTCAGGTTTGCAACCAGCTTGTGACTGAGAAACCAGTAACCTCCTCCCAGATGATGACATGAACTTGTTAGTTCCTCTGTCCATTGTAGTAGCTGATATATTGTGAAAATCCGGTAGAAATGATGCACTAATCGAGTCATGTTTACATAGAAACAACGCGCCGCGAGGCTTTGCTTGTGAGACTTGTGGTCACGTGGGTCGGTTGATTATAGCTTGACTATAGCTTGACTATAGCATCCATTGATTATAGATTGACTATAGCATCCACTGATTATAGATTGACTATGGCATCCATTGATTATAGATTGACTATAGATTGACTATAGCATCCATTGATTATAGATTGACTATAGCATCCATTGATTATAGATTGACTATGGCATCCATTGATTATAGCTTGACTATAGATTGACTATAGCATCCATTGATTATAGATTGACTATAGCATCCATTGATTATAGATTGACTATAGATTGACAATAGCATCCATTGATTATAGATTGACTATAACATCCATTGACTTAGCTTGGCAAACAGTAAATGAATGTTTACCTACATGAGCTTTTCTATACAAGAGAAACGACACTAGAAGTCCTTAATCTTCCAGACCAAAATGTGGAGATGATGAGACGGTCAGACATTTGTTTTGGGGATGTTCCTTTGCTCAACGGGTGTGGATATTATTGTTACCACGGTTACAGGTTATTATTTCATATATAATAATAGCCTATGTGTTGTTGAAGGAAAATTGGGGGAGGAATGATTTTTTGTGGTGGATAATTGTTAACTGAAAGACGCTCTTTGGAAAACGAAGAACATCCTGATTTTTAAGAAACATTTAGTAGCAGAAACAACTAATAAAAAGTGTGGCTACATTTATTAAAGAATATATTTGTAAAAACTCTTTGGGTAAAAAAAAAAGTGAAAACAAAATGTTAATGTGGAAAATACCTGGACAATTTTTGATCCTTTAGGACTAAATAGAATTTGTATATCTCCACTGAATGAACGGTTTGTGTATTACATAATATTTTATTATGCCCTATATTTATTATTATTATTTTACTTATGAGTGGGAAGACACACATTCCAGGCTAAACAATTACAGTGAAGTTTAACAGGGGCATTAAAAAATGTGTCGGCGATATTCAGTGGGTTGTTTGATATCAGACAGAATGGATCAGGAGAGGAACCGCAGACCCGTCAGAACCTAAAGAACCAGACAGCAGCCTCTTCATCCCTCAGTCATTTTCTGAGACCGAAAAATAATATAGATGGCAATTTAAAGAACAAATCATACAAATAGATTAATAGTAAATAAATAAACATTGTGAAGAGAACATTAAAAACGTTTGTTAGGATTGTGTAGGAAAAATGTTGATATCTTTTATAAATACAGTGTTTTGTGGTCAATATTATTTCACCATTTTATTAATGTGGGTTGCCAGTTTGGATCAGGCTTCCTATCGAGCTTTAAGAATGATAGAAAACATTCTAACAAAAAGCCTCAGAAAGTATGTAGTTGCGCCCCTGCCAGCTCATGCAGGTTTTGATTAGATGTAAATACATACAATTCCATAATTCTTCGATCCAGCAGTGATAGAAGTTTGGTAATAATGCAACACCCATATTTCCCATGTGTTTTGTCCTTTATCTCTTTTTTCATGCAGCTCTCCATGTCCTGTTAGTTCCTCCCAGCTTAGATCAGCTTGATCTGTTTCTTTAGACTCCGTGGGAACAGAATGAATGTGAGAAGAGATTCTGAATTTGAGGCTAATTTTAAACCATAAAAGTTGATCAAACTTTAATGTTTTTAAACCATAAACGATGATCAAACTTTAATGTTTTCTTTTGTCTGTTTTTACTGTATATGACTTGACCTCAGATAACTTGTTTGTACCAGGATTCATGCCAACGAGTCTAAATAGAATAAAAAAAGGAAATCAAATGATTGTCCTTCTGCTCTAAATCAGATTTATCATCTCAAATGATCCAAATCTGATATCTGAATAAAACCAAAGCAGTGACGGCAAAAAAAAGCTTTTATTGAAATTTCTTACAACTTAATGTTATTTCACTCTATGATCAGCTTAATAACTTTCCATGCTTTCATAAATCAAGTGAAAGTTACACAAAAGACTAAACAGAATACAAAAACCTCCAAAATACACCATGACATCATAATTAATAAAAATAACATGACACTGCGAAATATATACAAAAAATTTAATATCTTCCTCATGCTTTCACAAATCAAGTGAAAGTTACACACAAAATGAAACAGAATACAATAAGTCCAAAAATACATGTATTATATTACATCATAATACATAGAAATAACCTGACACTGCAAAATATTTGACATTCTTTAATATCTTCCTCCTGCTTCCTGTCTTGTAAATAAACACCATGATTTTCACCCTGTTGTGAAACTTTTCTTTAGCATTGTGATGACTGTGAAATATAAATTTAATCTTTAAATGTACACATTTGTTCAATTTTTACTCTTCAGAAACCAACAAAATGTGTGTTTTTGCACTGAGCAGGAGCCACAATGATCTTCTGTAATTCCATCAGATTATGCAGCATATCTTCTTCATTCCAAACATAACATACACATTATTACATAAAAACATGCTACCATGACTTTTTTTTAACAATATTAGTTTCTGGACAGAGGAAATGAGCTGAACACATTCTTCAACAGGTTCAGTCCAGGAACAAGCTCATCATCTTCCTCTCCTGTCTGCAGCCAAACAGATTTCTCATCCTCCTCTGACCCACAGCTTTCCTGTCAAACCTCAGATGTTCCATCTTCCACCTCAGTCATGGACTCTTCTGCTTCCACAAGTTTGTCTTTAACCACATCAGGAGACGCTGCTGCTCCCTTTGCCTCCACCTCCAACTTTTCTGTATCTAGAAGTCAGGTGAAGAAGCAGCCGGAGAGACTGAACAGGAACGAGGCTGCAGGTCCAGATGCTGTCAGTCCCAGATTCCCTCTGTGGGATTCTGCAGCATCTCTTCAACCCTTGCCTGACCCAAGAGGAGGTTCCGTTGTTGTGGAAGACATCCTGTCTGGTTCCGGTACCGAAGAAAAGTCACCCATCAGTCATAATGACTGTAGACCCGTTGCCCTGACGTCCCACATCCTGAAGGTCCTGGAGAGACTCCTGGTGGCCCACTTGAGTAAGCAGACGATCACATATCAGGACCCCCTGCAGTTTGCTTATCGTCGTGGAGTTGGAGTTGTTCAGACACCTGCTTCAACAAACCCACTGTCATCTGGACAAAACAAGCAGGCAGCACAGTGAGGATCAGGGTCTTTGGTTCCCAGGTGCATTGAACACAATTCAGCCTGATCTGCTCTGTTAGAAACTCCAGAAGACACAGGTGGAGGCCTCAACAATCACCTGCATCTGTGACTACCTGACAAACAGACCACAGTTAGTGAGACTGAAGGACTGTGTGTCTAACCAGGTGCTCAACAACATGGGAACACCACAGGGCACTGTACTCTCACCATTCATTTTCACTCTCTACTGTTCAGACTTCCAGCACAAGTCCGACTTCTGTCATCTACAGAAATACTCAGACGACTCTGCAGTTGTTGGGTATCAGAGGAAGACAAGAGGCTGAGTACAGAGATCTGGTGGACCACTTTGTGGCCTGGTGAGGGAACAATCATCTAATCTTGACTGTAAACAAAACAAAGGAGATGGTTGTTGATTTCAGGAGAAACAGGAAACCCTATTTCCATCATGGGAGAAGATGTGGAGGTGGTTCAGGAATATAAATACCTCGGTGTTCATCTGGAACACAGACTGGACTGGAGACGCAACAGAAGGCAGGAACCACATGGACAAGCCGTCTACAAAAAGAGACAGAGCAGACTGCACTTCTCCAGGAAGCTAAGATCCTTCAAGGTTTGCAGCAAGTTGCTGCAGATCTTTAAGTCTGCTGCTGAGAGTGTCATCTCTTCTGCTATCATCTGTTGGTGCAGCAGCATCAGAGCCAGGAACCTCAAAAGGTTCAACAATCTGATAAAGAAGGCTGGATTGGTTCTGGTTCTGTTCTGGAGATGACTGTGGAACCTCTGGAGATGACGCAAAGAAAGATTCTTCAGAAGAGTCAAGAAAGCTCTATGGACGACTCTGACCGTCCTCTTCATGAGTCTGTATGGGGAAAACAGAGTATCATCAGTCAGAGGCTTCTTCAGGTTTGCTGCAACACAGACAGCTACAAAAGATCTTTCCTGCTGACAGCAATCAGTCATCTGCAATAACTCTTTGAAGAATCTGAATTAATGAGCTACAACTACATTTCATTTCCCTTTGGGATCAATAAAGTCAAAGCATGTTTGGGTAATTCTTGCACACTACTCAAAGTTTGATAGAAAAAAATATTCAACAATTGGAAGTTATGGTGGAAACATTTTTGTGGTTTCAATGAAATGAAACGAAAAATGTAAAAAGATAATGAAGTTTCGCTTTTCCCGTGCAGTTTCACCTGTTTGCAGCTCGTTTTGCTGTTTGCTGCGTGTTTGCAGTTGTCGGCCACAGTTTCTGATCAAGTCATTATCTCCTCAACCTTCACCATCATCTGTTACAACCAGTAGATGGACAAAGTAACCTGCTGCTGTAAGTGTTGGTCAACTCATGCTTGGTTTGTTATTGAAGGACCTGCTTCACATGGTCCTTCTTTATTCTGTGTCCTCAGGTGTCCCCCTGTTGCATCAGGAAACTTCATCTTGGGATTTCCAGCAGGATTTTCTGAGTCCCTTCAGTCCTCTGTGTCTTCTCTCTCCTGATTGGTCCAGTGCTGCTGGTGATGCTGGAGAATCATCACATAATAATACACACATTCCTTAATCTCTGTCTAAATAACAGATGATTAAAGTGAATTCCCGACCAAGTCATCATGTCCTCACCTTTTCCACAATCTGTTACAACCAGTAGATCAGCAGTTGGAGCAGGTCGTCTTCTTTAATTGTTGGTCAACTCAAGTTGAGGTACATGAGTTGACGGAGAAATGAAATAAAGAGAAAAGACATCAGAGTTTAAAAAAAAGAGAACATTGACAGAAGAAAGAACAGCTTTGAAATGTGACCTTAATTTCATTCATATTTAAAATTGTTAGCTGGGTAAAAATAAGTTTTCTTACTTTTTTTCGTCAACAGGGTTCTCTTCTCTACCTCCACCTTACTGGTGGTGTTGAAGGTGGAGGTTTACAGGTGGAGCATGTCTTCTTTAATTGTTGGTCAACTCAAGTCATGGTACATGAGTTGACGGAGAAATGAAATAAAGATAAAACATAACAGGGTTAAAAAACAGAGAATATAAATCTGCAGAAAAAAGAAAAGGTTTGAAATCTGATCTCAATTTCATCCATATTTAAAATTGTTACTCGGGTAAAAATAGGTTTTCTTACTTTTTTTGTCAACAGGGTTCTCTTCTCTTCCTCCGTCTGACTGGTGGTGTTGAAGGTGGAGATTTACAGGTGGAGCAGGTCTTCTTCTTTAATTGTTGGTCAACTCAAGTCAAGTGACATGAGTTGACGGAGAAATGAAATAATGAGAAAAGACAACAGAGTTAAAAAAAGTGAACATGGACAGAAGAAAGAACAGCTTTGAAATTTGACCTCAATTTCATCCATATTTAAAATTGCTAGCCAGGTTAAAAATAGGTTTTTTACTGTTTTTTTGTTAACTGGGTTCTCTTATCTTCCACTGTCTGACTGGTGGTGTTGAAGGTGGAGGTTTACAGGCTGACGAGATCCAACCTGGAATGATCAGAGAATCAGAGATCTGCCACCAGCATGATGTGAAGGTAGAATGCAAAAACTTACAAGCGGTGTGAAAAACAAGGGATCCAGAAAGCAGGAACCACATGGACAACGATGAAAGAATCCAGCGATGAGCAGCTAAAACCTGAAAGATTAAAAACTGGGAGACTGCATTAGTAGAGGAACAGGACAGAATAATTTACTATATTGGAAAGCAGCGTGTAGGGAAGCACCACTATTACACCCTGAAACAGGACGGAGTTGAGAGGAAAACACAAAGACGAAGAAAAGCCCCGGTGCAAGGCGCTACCTAAGGCTTCCTCAGTCCTGCCAGAAACCTTAACATCTAAAATACTAAATTTAGCAGCGGAACAAAGAAAAGCCCCGGTGCAAGGCGCTACCGAAGGCTTCCACAGTCTGCCTAGAAACCCAATGGCTTTAATAAAAAATATGAGAGAAATGATGATGTCCTAATGCGACTTCCCAAATAGGTCTTCAGTTTTTACAGATCCCAATCTAATCAGAGTCACTTGACAAGACGTAGTGAGATCTAAAAAACACGTGTCTGGAACTCTGTCTTGCTGTAATTCCACTAGATGTTGAAGGTATTGCTTCCTCTACTGTGTCCTCTTCAGTCCCCATCCATAAAAAGAAGTCAGGGTATGACAAAGTTGAATCTTCAAAGTGCATTGATGGTGAAGGACGGAAAACGAGGGGTGACAGAATGGGATCCTCATATGGCGACATTGGTGAGAGACTGACAACACTGGGTGACAAAATAGGATCTTCAAAGTGCGTCGGTGTTGAGGGACTGAGGACGGGGGATGACAAAATAGGATCCTCATATGTCGACATTGGTGAGAGACTGAAAACACTGGGTGACAAAATAGGATCTTCAAAGTGCGTCGGTGTTGAGGGACTGAGGACGGGGGATGACAAAATAGGATCCTCATATGGCGACATTGGTGAGAGAAAGAAATCAATGGGTGGAAAAATGGGATCTTCAAAGTGCGTCGATGTTGAGGGACTGAGGATGGGGGATGACAAAATAGGATCTTCAAAGTGCGTTGGTGTTGGGGGACTGAGGACGGGGGATGACAAAATAGGATCTTCAAAGTGAGTCAGCGTTGAGGGACTGAGGACGGGGGATGAAAAAATAGGATCCTCATATGGCGACATTGGTGAGAGAAAGAAATCAATGGGTGGAAAAATGGGATCTTCAAAGTGCGTCGGTGTTGAGGGACTGAGGACGGGGGATGACAAAATAGGATCCTCATATGGCGACATTGGTGAGAGAAAGAAATCAATGGGTGGAAAAATGGGATCTTCAAAGTGCGTCGATGTTGAGGGACTGAGGACGGGGGATGACAAAATAGGATCTTCAAAGTGCGTTGGTGTTGGGGGACTGAGGACGGGGGATGACAAAATAGGATCTTCAAAGTGAGTCAGCGTTGAGGGACTGAGGACGGGGGATGAAAAAATAGGATCCTCATATGGCGACATTGGTGAGAGAAAGAAATCAATGGGTGGAAAAATGGGATCTTCAAAGTGCGTCGGTGTTGAGGGACTGAGGACGGGGGATGACAAAATAGTATCTTCAAAGTGCGTCGATGTTGAGGGACTGAGGACGGGGGATGACAAAATAGGATCTTCAAAGTGCGTTGGTGTTGGGGGACTGAGGACGGGGGATGACAAAATAGGATCTTCAAAGTGAGTCAGCGTTGAGGGACTGAGGACGGGGGATGACAAAATAGGATCCTCATATGGCGACATTGGTGAGAGAAAGAAATCAATAGGTGGAAAAATGGGATCTTCAAAGTGCGTCGGTGTTGAGGGACTGAGGACGGGGGATGACAAAATAGTATCTTCAAAGTGCGTCGGTGTTGAGGGACTGAGGACGGGGGATGACAAAAAAGGATCTTCAAAGTGCGTCGGCGTTGCAGGACTGAGGACGGGGGATGACAAAATAGGATCCTCATATGGCGACATTGTTGAGAGACTGATAACACTGGGTGACAAAATGGGATCCTCATTTGGCGACATTGTTGAGAGACTGATAACACTGGGTGACAAAATGGGATCCTCATTTGGCGACATTGTTGAGAGACTGATAACACTGGGTGACAAAATGGGATCCTCATTTGGCGACATTGTTGAGAGACTGATAACACTGGGTGACAAAATGGGATCCTCATTTGGCGACATTGGTGAGAGACTGATAACACTGGGTGACAAAATGGGATCCTCATTTGGCGACATTGGTGAGAGACTGATAACACTGGGTGACAAAATGGGATCTTCAAAGTGCGTCGGTGTTGAGGGACTGAGGACGGGGGATGACAAAATAGGATCTTCAAAGTGCGTCGGTGTTGAGGGACTGAGGACGGGGGATGACAAAATAGGATCCTCATATGTCGACATTGGTGAGAGACTGAAAACACTGGGTGGCAAAATGGGATCTTCAAAGTGCGTCGGTGTTGAAGAACTGAGGACGGGGGATGACAAAATAGGATCTTCAAAGTTCGTCGGTGCTGAGGGACTGAGGACGGGGGATGACAAAATAGGATCTTCAAAGTGCGTCGGTGTTGAGGGACTGAGGACAGGTGGTAACTCAATGGGATCGTCATATTCCGTCTTTTGGTACGGAAAGGACAGGACACTATACTTGGTCCTCTTGGCTGGGGGCTCCTCTTCCGCATCACTGTTCTTTGTCCTCTTTCCGTTTATGCCAGTCACAGATGTCACATGAGCCGCGTCCTCTTCCAAACCTACCTGATGATGTTGCAAGGTACCGATAGGTCTGGACTTCTCTGGACGCAAAATGGGCTCTTCCTGTTTGTCAAGTCCAGATGGGAATTCAACTGAATTCCCATCTGCCATGTCTTCTTGGGGCTTCTGAGCCACCCCTAATTTAATGTTTGGTCGAAGGACCTGGACAACCCGAAATCGGGATCTAAAGTCATCCTGGTCTCCATTACCTACCTCGTCTTCACTGGAGCTGTAAGTAGAGCTACCACTGGAGCTGGTAATATTGCTATCAGTGGAGCTGGTAGAACAGTCCACAGACTGCGGAGGTGAACTATACTTCAACTCCTCTCCGTGGTCTTCAGAAACCATGTCGGCTTCATTTAACCGCAACTTACCGTGTTTCTTACCATTATCTGGACGTCCCTCCAACGTCGGGGATCCATCTGCTGGAAGCGCCATGGTATGGGCTGTGAAGAAAAAAACAAAGCCAAAAAAGCTATAAATCTGTATCTTGAAAAAATCACAAAAGTCCAAAGCAATGTTTAGAGGGAACACTGAAATACCAACAATACAATAACCCAGCTTTGTGAATGTGTTTGTTTTTCTTGAATATATTTAATTAGCAATATTAATGCTATGCCAGATGTGATTATACAACAAGAACGGGAATTAAGAGATAAAATAAATAAAGCTTATCTTTAGTCACACAAAAAAAACAGCAAAAAACACAATTTTACATAAAAACCAGAACAAACTCTAAAACTCATTGATCAAACACGTATAAACCATCAGCACTCAGACAAACAAACTTGCAGCTTCATCTTGGTACCAATCAATCATTAAACACAATAAATCAAATTTAGATTTATTGGTAATTCATCCCTAGCCATAAACTCTTAAAATAAAATAAAACCCTGCAACAAAATGGATTCACTAAAAGTAATTTTCTCAAACTAAAGTAAAATGTTTTCCAATCACCACTATTAATATTGCTGACTCTTTCTGAAAATGTAATCAGCGGGAAAATATATTACAGCTCCAAACATGCAAAGGACCAACACAGCATTTCGTAAACAACTAATTATTCAAAACTCCTCTTTCTTAGAAAAAGCAAACTAAGCAATAATGGTTTAGTTAATACAAACTAAACTACTTAGAAATAATACAGGACAAATATGTATCTAAAAACTTTTCTAATATTCAAGTATGAAGGTTTTATTTCAAGCAACGTATCCAAGGAGACCAAATGTGTTATTTAGGCATTTTTTGAAACCTGGACCAGACACTGACTACTTATTCCAAAGATCTGAATAAAACAAAACGGATCTTCTAAAACCAGAAATAACTTTTTAAACCACATAAACAACGTCAAACCCCTGCAATCCCTCCAAGATTTTAACTAACAAATGAATCACAACTGGACCCACTGAAACTGAGATGATTGTTTTTCTAATGAATTTTAACATTCACTGTTAACATTCAAGTGACTTCTGAAAATGATACGTCACTAAAATGCAATGGAACAAAAGGCTGTTTTTCTGGTCTTGAGTAATTACAGTAAACTAAATAATTTAGTTACTTTGTGAAATCAACAGGCACACATTGATTGTTCTTTAATGACTTTTTATAAGAATAAAGCTGTGTGTTGTTATTTAATCAATGTATCCATGGAGGCTACATAGAACACATTTTTCACAAAGCTGCGTTGAAGTCATTTTAAATAATGTCACCAATGTATCCATGGAAACTAAATATGTTTGTCTAGGCATTTATCAAAAAGACAAAAAGGGCAAAGAACCATCCAGTTTACCAAGAATTGGAATCCAAAGTCATCAAAGATGATTTTCACAAATAAATCATTATTTTGTTTGTGAAAATTAGCTTTGATTGATGATCACTACGACTATACACGATTCACTGCCTATTAATGGTCTATCATTAACGAACACACACACTTACAATGCTTATTACTGGGGCGACAGTGGTAGGAGTTTGCCCTGCAATGGTCCGCCTCTGTCGTTGTGTCCTTGAGCAAGACACTTCTCTCACCTTTAGCTGGAGTTTATTGCTGGCACGATACAACATCTGTGGCTACAATCCATTAGCTTATAAACATCAGTGTGTGAACGCGTACATGAATGGAAATTTTATGGAAAGCGTCCTAACAAACCGTTAGTCTGATGTCATTACCATGGAAACCAAGTATGTTTGTCAGGGCATTTAAAAAAAAACACAACCACATCAACATGTCCCTATCTTGAAAAAATAATGAAACTAAACAATTAAAATATAGGTTATTATAAGGGTAAACACTATTTTTTAAAATGTTTTTAAAAAATAATATTAAATATTTAAGGCATTTCATTTTGCGTGTCCATGGAAACTGAGTGTTTACCACGGCATTTTTCAAAAAATAACGGTCAAAAAA
Organism: Xiphophorus hellerii; assembly: GCF_003331165.1. NCBI lineage: Eukaryota > Metazoa > Chordata > Actinopteri > Cyprinodontiformes > Poeciliidae > Xiphophorus > Xiphophorus hellerii. Next base: position 5,859,680 of record NC_045678.1, read on the forward strand.
CAAGCTAATTTTTCAGGAATTTGAAGTTAATTTAACTAATTTGACTATAATTCAGTAAAATGCATATATTTCTTAAATTATTACACCACAGTTTAACATTCCCGACATTTCCAGCGAAATTCAGTAAAGAAAAAGGCTCATTAGTTAACTAGTTAGTTAGATCTATGCTAGCAAAGAATGCTACTCTCTTTTTTTCTACAGCAGTCAGTATTTCTTTAAAACACACACACACACACACCCAAAATAAACTAAACAAGTCACTAATATCTTAGTAATAACTTGCTTTCGTTTATTAAAAATAGTAGAAGAATGATTTTAACCTTCCAGCTGGTCACCCTGCTGCTTCTTCTCCCGGTCAGGAAACGTCTTTCGCAGGTTTGGTATCCACGGGTTTCTTCAGCAAGTGCGAATTTCAGCAAGTTCTTCTTCAGCAAGTTTTGCACAGCAGACTTCTCGACAAGCTCAAACCTTCCGAGGCTGTAAAGGCTCCTTCAGGCGTCTCTCTCAAAAGTCCCGTCGCAAAGGGGAAAGAACTCAGAAGGTCGGCGTCATTTATAGGCTCGAGGACGCTAACGTCGTTGCCATGACTTCCATTGACGAACGCACGCGCTGGTGCGTGAGAGAAATTGGACCACAAATAACGGAGATTTTTTTTTTTCTTTCGAAATGTTTTATTGTTACTTGGGACATTTTTAAAAACATGGCATTGTACAGTTATACAGAAATTTTTACTTATCTTTTAATAAATACAATTCTTTAATTAAGTTAAACTAAAAGAGGATAAGAACAAGGACATTAAAACAATAACTCTGTATGTTTAAAAGTTGAGCAGGACCGGGGTGACTCCTTACGAAGTTCGGAGCCGTCCGGTTCTTCCAAGCAGCGCTGCTGCTCAGAGGGGATCCCCGCCCTGAAGCTCCTTCCCGCCTGCCTCACCCGGGGAGCCAGGCCGCCGCTGCTGGGACCTCCGTCCGTGAAGCGCCGGATCCTTCGTTCAAGGAGGCGCAGGCGATTCTTCTTTGTGGCTGTGTCCATACTTATATAATGTATAACTACCAGGGACGTGCGGTGAGGTTCATAGCTGGTGAGGCACTGACTTAATCATATTCAGATTTACAAATATAGACCCCCTGCATGTTATTGTTTATGTAAGGAAATTGCGCGCATGTGGACAACGCTGGAGGGCAAAAAGACTATTTCCGTTCACTCAATCAAACTTGGACATGTAGATATTATTCATTTCGTGCTGTGCTCCACAGCGAAGGGGAAACCCGTTAAAGTACAACCCAAAACCACGTCTTTTGTCGCTCTCGGTATCAGCGCAGCTACGCACAGACTCGTTGCCATAGCAACTGACAACAACGACACAATAAAAAACACTCAAATATTTCCCAAGCAAAAAGCAGAACATTCAGTCTGTTGCAGTAGTATTGTTGTAGTATTATTTTGCGATTATTAATTAATTGCTGTGGTAAGAGGAGAAAACTATAAATATATCGCTGCACTTGACCTTACTGTATGGCTAGCTCCATGGCTAGCTCGCTTACAGTATCTTACTCTGCAGTTGTGGAATCACAATGTCTGGGATCATGAGCGCCCCCTGCCATGAGGCAAGAGAACTGCCTGCCTCACCTCGAATCTGTTCTCTGCCGTTTTTGATCGCTCTTCAGCACATGAAACACGTTACACACACAATTGGTGACAAAAAACCCACTGTACATTATATACATAAGTTAAATTATGGAAAATCAGTTCATACATTAAATGTTTTTTTAGCCATTTTATTGGCGAACATGCTCTCAGAATGGCAGCCTGTGCAGTTAGCGAGAAGTTGCGCAATCCCAGGTGAGGCTCAGCTCGCTGCTGCCTCACCAGCTGAGCTTCCGAGCATTTGAATGGGAAAATGCAGAAATTCAGCGATTTTGAAGAAAAAATAATCTGAACTTTTTTAAATTAAATGAAAAATAGGTATAGTACAAACCACAGGGTGAAAATAGCAATATAAATGATTTTATCATTATTATTTTTCCATGATTACAGGTGAGGCTCTGCCTCACCTGCCTCCCCTGACCGCACGTCACTGATAACTACCTTATACATTATAAAAGTGTTATTGGGGCCTGCCCATAGCAATGCATAAGGAGAGCAGTACTGACTTGCGAAGTCAGTAGCATGTGGGACATCACTAGGATGTTTTCTATAATTGACTTACTCTTTCAGTATACTAAACACGGCTAATAAGTAAAATAAATAGCTAATAGCTTATTTAAGCTAAAATGCTTAAATGCTTAAATAAGCATTTAACTGTATTTCTGAGCTCTGCATACACCATTTTTGTCTCATCACTGCAATTACTGTGAGTGAGCTACAAATATGAATAGCGGTACTATGGGAGAAGACAAATAGTTCTCTCATTTGCTTCAAACGGTTTTTCAATACGTCTCTCGGTTCCTGAACGGCAAGGAGTTGTTCTGACTGCTTTTTCCATATAAACCAATGGGGTGTCTCACAAAGATAGAAATCTTTTTCCACCTCTCTGTGTCACACACACATGACAGTTAGCAGAGGATTGATAACCATAGCAATGGAACACAGGAGGCGATTGGCTGCTGGTTAGGACTACAAATACGCATCACTGTAGTTCTAATCAACACTCAGTTAAAACAGAGGGCTGAGCTGCCATTTAGAGCTACTGGCTGTTTTGGCCAGTAAATAACGGATTTAACCCAAACACTGTTAGACATCTTAATTAGTGTGATCATTTAATATGAAGCTTATGTTTTTTTTCAAAATAAAAGCCTCAATATCCCCCTCAGGTTAATGCACCGCCTATGGCGGTGCAATAATATTAGCATGCATTATATTTTTCTCTCAGGTTAGGGAACTGCCTTGCGCAGCAAGGCAGTTCATTAGCATTAGCCTTTTACCTTAAATAAGCTATTAGCTATTTTCTTACTTATTAGCCATGTTTAATATACTGAGTGGAGTAAGTCAATTACAGACAACATTCTAATGATATCCCACCTGCTATTGACAGCATTTAGGGAAAGATATGTTCAGCCTGCTTTGATCAGAAAAACTAACTGCTTCAAACAGTTACAATTCTGTCTCTCCCTCTCTGTCTCACTCACATGACAGCTGAACTGCTCTTTAGAACTACAATGACTGAAGGTTAGAACTACAACATGGCGGACACTCAGTGCCTACAAAAGAGGTCTGAGCTGAATGTCAGAACTACAAACATGGAGGAACTGTCAGTTACTACAGAGGAGGACTGAGCTGGCCTTTAGAACTACTTGTGTTTTGGGCTTTTTATAACTGATTTTACCCAACCATTGTTACACATGGGATTAGTGTGGCAATTTAAAATTAAGTTTAATGAAAATTTCAAAATAAAAGCCTTAAATATTTTTACATTATGTAATTGCTCTTTTTGGCTTCATTTGACTTTTTCATCCAAAGCACTGTTACACATGGGATTAGTTTGGCCCTTTGAAATGAATCATACTGAAAACTTCAAAATAAAAGCCTTGAATATTTTTACATCACATAACTGCTCTTTTGAGCATTATATAACTGATTCAACCCAGTGACTATTAGACATGGGATTAGTTTGGCCCTTTGAAATGAAGCTTAACAAAAATTTCAAAATAAAAGACTTGAATATTTTTACATCATGTAATTGCTCTTTTGAGCATTATATAACTGATTTAATCCATTGAGTGTTATACATGGGATTTGTGTGGCCCTTTGAAATGAAGTTTAACAAAAATTTCAAAATAAAAGCCTTGACAAATTTTACATCATGTAATTGCTCTTTTTGGCTTTTTTTTTTTACTTTTTCATCCAAAGCACTGTTACACATGGTATTAGTTTGGCCCTTTGAAATTGAGCATACTGACAATTTCAAAATAAAAGCCTTGGATATTTTTACATGACATAACTGCTCTTTTGAGCATTATATAACTGATTCAACCAAATAACTATTAGACATGGGATTAGACTTGTCCTTTGAAATGAAGCTTAACAAAAGTTTCAAAATAAAAGCCTTGACAATTTTTACATCATGTAATTGCTCTTTTTGGCTTTATGTGACTTTTTTTATCCAAAGCACTGTTACACAATGGAATACTGTGGGCATTTAAAATGAAGCTTACTGCAAATTTCAAAATAAAAGCCTCAATATGCCCCTGAGTTTAGTGCACCGCCACAGGCGGTGCAATAATATTATTCTGCATTATGTTTTTCTCTCAGGTTAGGGAACTGCCTTGCGCAGCAAGGCAGTTCATTAGCATTAGCATTTTAGCTTAAATAAGCTATTAGCTATTTATTTTACTTATTAGCCGTGTTTAGTATACTGAATGGAGTAAGTCAATTATAGAAAACATCCTAGTGATGTCCCACATGCTACTGACAGCAATCGTGCTAACATTAGAATTTTTGCTAATTTTAGCTGATACACTTACTTTATCATACTGGATGGTGCACGTCCATGTTAGTAAACATTCTTGTGAATCTCCTCATATGACTGCAGCTTTCTTTAGCATTGATGCTAATTTCTAGCATCAGGGCACACTTTGGCAGGCCCCGGTTAAATTTCTTCAGGAATTTTCTAGTTATCAGCTTTTATAGCCTATAATAACATTATATACGCTGTTAATGACTTATTTTAACTGAGATGCTTCGCTTTGAAAATAATTAAACTTTAAGACTAAAAAGGAAGAGGAAAGAATACAGCAAACTCAAACCCCGAATCACACGTCACAGAATGACGTCAATGACCGCCTGAAACAGAGTCTTTGAATGTAGGCCTTCTGCGATCATTTGGTCACTAATCATTTTCTTTGTCTTGCAGGTAAATGCTTGTAAACACAAAAGCCATTAAAGATAGGTTATCCTTTCTAAAATGGACGAGCATCGCTATGCAGGATAAAAAGAGAATTTTTAGTCCGGGTCTTTATTTAAAGGCCTGTATGAAAAGGAGGAGGATATGTGGCCTCTGATTGGCTCAGCTGGTTATTGGTATTAAATGACGGCAATCTGTGTCATGTGACTAAACTTTAATAGTCACGTGACATTTGATATAGCTATATGATGTTGCTATATAGAAATAGATATTTAAATCTTCATCACTGTGTTTTTTATACAGTCTTTGAATGTAGACTGTATAAAATCTGCATTTTATACAGTCTATTTGCGATAATTTAGTCACTTTGTCTTTTCTTTGTCATGTCAATATTTGTAAAAACAAAAACAAAATATTCTACCAGTTTATAAAATGTATAATTACATTACAAAAAAAAATGTCATTACAGGAAATCTTAGTGACAGGGCCTGTAAATGAAAGTATATATAATTAAACTCAGGGGCGATTCTAGGATCTGACCTTTAGGGCTGCTGAGCCCCCAGCAGGGATAAGACCCATGAAAAGATATTTGTTTGTTCAGTTTTCTAAATCTAACTGCGTATTTACATACATTCACAAACAAAATAAAGAGACATGTTGTCAGTAATTCATAGAATAAAAGAACAATGTTCATTTTACTCAAACATAAACCTATAAAGAGTAAAATCAGAGAAACTTTTCATTTTTTCCAGAGGTGTATATACTCAGTTTGAAATAAAATCTCAAGATTACATCATGCCTGCCAACATCTGCTAACATTAATGAGTTCAATCGATGCATTTTTATGACAGGCTAAATGTGTGTTGGGCATTGTGATTCTTGATATTTTTTGTTCAATGGCTCTTTTTTTTGTAAATAAGATTCTTAATCTTTTATTTCTGGCCAGTGTTCACTGTTTTGTTTGTCCATTATTCTTTTCACACCCATATTTCCCATGTTTTGTCCTTTATCTCTTTTTTCATGCAGCTCTCCATGTCCTGTTAGTTCCTCCCAGCTTAGATCAGCTTGATCTGTTTCTTTAGACTCCGTGGGAACAGAATGAATGTGAGAAGAGATTCTGAATTTGAGGTTATTTTTAAACCATAAAAGTTGATCAAACTTTAATGTTTTCTTTTGCTTGTTTTCATACAAACAAAACATAACTTGTTTGTACCAGGCTTCATGCCAATGAGTCTAAATAGCATAAAAAAAGGAAATCAAATGATTGTCCTTCTGCTCTAAAGCAGATTTATCATCTCAAATGATCCAAACCTGATATCTGAATAAAACCAAAGCAGTGACGGCAAAAAAAGCTTTTATTGAAATTTCTTACAACTTAATGTTATTTCACTCTATGATCAGCTTAATAACTTTCCATGCTTTCATAAATCAAGTGAAAGTTACACAAAAGACTAAACAGAATACAAAAACCTCCAAAATACACCATGACATCATAATTAATAAAAATAACATGACACTGCGAAATATATACAAAAAATTTAATATCTTCCTCATGCTTTCACAAATCAAGTGAAAGTTACACACAAAATGAAACAGAATACAATAAGTCCAAAAATACATGTATTATATTACATCATAATACATAGAAATAACCTGACACTGCAAAATATTTGACATTCTTTAATATCTTCCTCCTGCTTCCTGTCTTGTAAATAAACACCATGATTTTCACACTGTTGTGAGACTTTTCTTTAGCATTGTGATGACTGTGAAATATAAATTTAATCTTTAAATGTACACATTTGTTCAATTTTTACTCTTCAGAAACCAACAAAATGTGTGTTTTTGCACTGAGCAGGAGCCACAATGATCTTTTGTAATTCCATCAGATTATGCAGCATATCTTCTTCATTCCAAACATTACATACACATTATTACATAAAAACATGCTACCATGACTTTTTTTTTTTAACAATATTAGTTTCTGGACAGAGGAAATGAGCTGAACACATTCTTCAACAGGTTCAGTCCAGGAACAAGCTCATCATCTTCCTCTCCTGTCTGCAGCCAAACAGATTTCTCATCCTCCTCTGACCCACAGCTTTCCTGTCAAACCTCAGATGTTCCATCTTCCACCTCAGTCATGGACTCTTCTGCTTCCACAAGTTTGTCTTTAACCACATCAGGAGACGCTGCTGCTCCCTTTGCCTCCACCTCCAACTTTTCTGTATCTAGAAGTCAGGTGAAGAAGCAGCCGGAGAGACTGAACAGGAACGAGGCTGCAGGTCCAGATGCTGTCAGTCCCAGATTCCCTCTGTGGGATTCTGCAGCATCTCTTCAACCTTTGCCTGACCCAAGAGGAGGTTCCGTTGTTGTGGAAGACATCCTGTCTGGTTCCGGTACCGAAGAAAAGTCACCCATCAGTCATAATGACTGTAGACCCGTTGCCCTGACGTCCCACATCCTGAAGGTCCTGGAGAGACTCCTGGTGGCCCACTTGAGTAAGCAGACGATCACATATCAGGACCCCCTGCAGTTTGCTTATCGCCGTGGAGTTGGAGTTGATCAGACACCTGCTTCAACAAACCCACTGTCATCTGGACAAAACAAGCAGGCAGCACAGTGAGGATCAGGGTCTTTGGTTCCCAGGTGCATTGAACATAATTCAGCCTGATCTGCTCTGTTAGAAACTCCAGAAGACACAGATGGAGGCCTCAACAATCACCTGCATCTGTGACTACCTGACAAACAGACCACAGTTAGTGAGACTGAAGGACTGTGTGTCTAACCAGGTGGTCAACAACATGGGAACACCACAGGGCACTGTACTCTCACCATTCATTTTCACCCTCTACTGTTCAGACTTCCAGCACAAGTCCGACTTCTGTCATCTACAGAAATACTCAGACGACTCTGCAGTTGTTGTGTATCAGAGGAAGACAAGAGGCTGAGTACAGAGATCTGGTGGATCACTTTGTGGCCAGGTGAGGGAACAATCATCTAATCTTGACTGTAAACAAAACAAAGGAGATGGTTGTTGATTTCAGGAGAAACAGGAAACCCTATTTCCATCATGGGAGAAGATGTGGAGGTGGTTCAGGAATATAAATACCTCGGTGTTCATCTGGAACACAGACTGGACTGGAGACGCAACAGAAGGCAGGAACCACATGGACAAGCCGTCTACAAAAAGAGACAGAGCAGACTGCACTTCTCCAGGAAGCTAAGATCCTTCAAGGTTTGCAGCAAGTTGCTGCAGATCTTTAAGTCTGCTGCTGAGAGTGTCATCTCTTCTGCTATCATCTGTTGGTGCAGCAGCATCAGAGCCAGGAACCTCAAAAGGTTCAACAATCTGATAAAGAAGGCTGGATTGGTTCTGGTTCTGTTCTGGAGATGACTGTGGAACCTCTGGAGATGACGCAAAGAAAGATTCTTCAGAAGAGTCAAGAAAGCTCTATGGACGACTCTGACCGTCCTCTTCATGAGTCTGTATGGGGAAAACAGAGTATCATCAGTCAGAGGCTTCTTCAGGTTTGCTGCAACACAGACAGCTACAAAAGATCTTTCCTGCTGACAGCAATCAGTCATCTGCAATAACTCTTTGAAGAATCTGAATTAATGAGCTACAACTACATTTCATTTCCCTTTGGGATCAATAAAGTCAAAGCATGTTTGGGTAATTCTTGCACACTACTCAAAGTTTGATAGAAAAAAATATTCAACAATTGGAAGTTATGGTGGAAACATTTTTGTGGTTTCAATGAAATGAAACGAAAAATGTAAAAAGATAATGAAGTTTCTCTTTTCCTGTGCAGTTTCACCTGTTTGCAGCTCGTTTTGCTGTTTGCTGCGCGTTTGCAGTTGTCGGCCACAGTTTCTGATCAAGTCATTATCTCCTCAACCTTCACCATCATCTGTTACAACCAGTAGATGGACAAAGTAACCTGCTGCTGTAAGTGTTGGTCAACTCATGCTTGGTTTGTTATTGAAGGACCTGCTTCACATGGTCCTTCTTTATTCTGTGTCCTCAGGTGTCCCCCTGTTGCATCAGGAAACTTCATCTTGGGATTTCCAGCAGGATTTTCTGAGTCCCTTCAGTCCTCTGTGTCTTCTCTCTCCTGATTGGTCCAGTGCTGCTGGTGATGCTGGAGAATCATCACATAATAATACACACATTCCTTAATCTCTGTCTAAATAACAGATGATTAAAGTGAATTCCCGATCAAGTCATCATGTCCTCACCTTTTCCACAATCTGTTACAACCAGTAGATCAGCAGTTGGAGCAGGTCGTCTTCTTTAATTGTTGGTCAACTCAAGTTGAGGTACATGAGTTGACGGAGAAATGAAATAAAGAGAAAAGACATCAGAGTTTAAAAAAAAGAGAACATTGACAGAAGAAAGAACAGCTTTGAAATGTGACCTTAATTTCATTCATATTTAAAATTGTTAGCTGGGTAAAAATAAGTTTTCTTACTTTTTTTCGTCAACAGGGTTCTCTTCTCTACCTCCACCTTACTGGTGGTGTTGAAGGTGGAGGTTTACAGGTGGAGCATGTCTTCTTTAATTGTTGGTCAACTCAAGTCATGGTACATGAGTTGACGGAGAAATGAAATAAAGATAAAACATAACAGGGTTAAAAAACAGAGAATATAAATCTGCAGAAAAAAGAAAAGGTTTGAAATCTGATCTCAATTTCATCCATATTTAAAATTGTTACTCGGGTAAAAATAGGTTTTCTTACTTTTTTTGTCAACAGGGTTCTCTTCTCTTCCTCCGTCTGACTGGTGGTGTTGAAGGTGGAGGTTTACAGGTGGAGCAGGTCTTCTTCTTTAATTGTTGGTCAACTCAAGTCAAGTGACATGAGTTGACGGAGAAATGAAATAATGAGAAAAGACAACAGAGTTAAAAAAAGTGAACATGGACAGAAGAAAGAACAGCTTTGAAATTTGACCTCAATTTCATCCATATTTAAAATTGCTAGCCAGGTAAAAATAGGTTTTTTACTGTTTTTTTGTTAACTGGGTTCTCTTATCTTCCACTGTCTGACTGGTGGTGTTGAAGGTGGAGGTTTACTGGCTGACGAGATCCAACCTGGAATGATCAGAGAATCAGAGATCTGCCACCAGCATGATGTGAAGGTAGAATGCAAAAACTTACAAGCGGTGTGAAAAACAAGGGATCCAGAAGGCAGGAACCACATGGACAACGATGAAAGAATCCAGCGATGAGCAGCTAAAACCTGAAAGATTAAAAACTGGGAGACTGCATTAGTAGAGGAACAGGACAGAATAATTTACTATATTGGAAAGCAGCGTGTAGGGAAGCACCACTATTACACCCTGAAACAGGACGGAGTTGAGAGGAAAACACAAAGACGAAGAAAAGTCCCGGTGCAAGGCGCTACCTAAGGCTTCCTCAGTCCTGCCAGAAACCTTAACATCTAAAATACTAAATGTAGCAGCGGAACAAAGAAAAGCCCCGGTGCAAGGCGCTACCGAAGGCTTCCACAGGCTTCCTAGAAACCCAATGGCTTTAATAAAAAACATGAGAGAAATGATGATGTCCTAATGTGACTTCCCAAATAGGTCTTCAGTTTTTACAGATCCCAATCTAATCAGAGTCACTTGACAAGACGTAGTGAGGTCTAAAAAACACGTGTCTGGAGCTCTCTCTTGCTGTAATTCCGCTAGATGTTGAAGGTATTGCTTCCTCTTCTGTGTCCTCTTCAGTCCCCATCCAGAAAAAGCAGTCAGGGTATGACAAAGTTGAATCTTCAAAGTATATTGATGGTGAAGGACTGAAAACGAGGGGTGACAGAATGGGATCCTCATATGTCGACATTGGTGAGAGACAGAAAACACTGGGTGGCAAAATAGGATCTTCAAAGTGCGTCGGTGTTGAGGGACTGAGGACGGGGGATGACCAAATAGGATCTTCAAAGTGCGTCGGTGTTGAGGGACTGAGTACGGGGGATGACAAAATAGGATCCTCATATGGCGACATTGGTGAGAGACTGAAAACACTGGGTGGCAAAATGGGATCTTCAAAGTGCGTCGGTGTTGAGGGACTGAGGACGGGGGATGACCAAATAGGATCTTCAAAGTGCGTCGGTGTTGAGGGACTGAGTACGGGGGATGACAAAATAGGATCCTCATATGGCGACATTGGTGAGAGACTGAAAACACTGGGTGGCAAAATGGGATCTTCAAAGTGCGTCGGTGTTGAGGGACTGAGGACAGGTGTTGAGGGACTGAGGACGGGGGATGACAAAATAGGATCCTCATATGGCGACATTGGTGAGAGACTGATAACACTGGGTGACAAAATGGGATCCTCATTTGGCGACGTTGGTGAGAGACTGATAACACTGGGTGACAAAATGGGATCCTCATTTGGCGACGTTGGTGAGAGACTGATAACACTGGGTGACAAAATGGGATCTAAAAAGTGCATCAGTGTTGAGGGACTGAGGACGGGGGATGACAAAATAGGATCCTTATATGGCGACATTGGTGAGAGACAGAAAACACTGGGTGACAAAATGGGATCTAAAAAGTGCGCCAGTGTTGAGGGACTGAGGACGGGGGATGACAAAATAGGATCCTTACATGGCGACATTGGTGAGAGACAGAAAACACTGGGTGACAAAATGGGATCTAAAAAGTGCGTCAGTGTTGAGGGACTGAGGACGGGGGATGACAAAATAGGATCCTTATATGGCGACATTGTTGAGAGACTGATAACACTGGGTGACAAAATAGGATCCTCATATGGCGACATTGTTGAGAGACTGATAACACTGGGTGACAAAATGGGATCCTCATTTGGCGACATTGGTGAGAGACTGATAACACTGGGTGACAAAATGGGATCCTCATTTGGCGACATTGGTGAGAGACTGATAACACTGGGTGACAAAATGGGATCCTCATTTGGCGACATTGGTGAGAGACTGATAATACTGGGTGACAAAATGGGATCTTCAAAGTGCGTCGGTGTTGAGGGACTGAGGACGGGGGATGACAAAATAGGATCTTCAAAGTGCGTCGGTGTTGAGGGACTGAGGACGGGGGATGACAAAATAGGATCTTCAAAGTGCGTCGGTGTTGAGGGACTGAGGACGGGGGATGACAAAATAGGATCTTCAAAGTGCGTCGGTGTTGAGGGACTGAGGACAGGTGGTAACTCAATGGGATCGTCATATTCCGTCTTTTGGTACGGAAAGGACAGGACACTATACTTGGTCCTCTTGGCTGGGGGCTCCTCTTCCGCATCACTGTTCTTTGTCCTCTTTCCGTTTATGCCAGTCACAGATGTCACATGAGCCGCGTCCTCTTCCAAACCTACCTGATGATGTTGCAAGGTACCGATAGGTCTGGACTTCTCTGGACGCAAAATGGGCTCTTCCTGTTTGTCAAGTCCAGATGGGAATTCAACTGAATTCCCATCTGCCATGTCTTCTTGGGGCTTCTGAGCCACCCCTAATTTAATGTTTGGTTGAAGGACCTGGACAACCCGAAATCGGGATCTAAAGTCATCCTGGTCTCCATTACCTACCTCGTCTTCACTGGAGCTGTTAGTAGAGCTACCACTGGAGCTGGTAATATTGCTATCAGTGGAGCTGGTAGAACAGTCCACAGACTGCGGAGGTGAACTATACTTCAACTCCTCTCCGTGGTCTTCAGAAACCATGTCGGCTTCATTTAACCGCAACTTACCGTGTTCCTCACCATTATCTGGACGTCCCTCCAACGTCGGGGATCCATCTGCTGGAAGCGCCATGGTATGGGCTGTGAAGAAAAAAACAAAGCCAAAAAAGCTATAAATCTGTATCTTGAAAAAATCACAAAAGTCCAAAGCAATGTTTAGAGGGAACACTTAAATACCAACAATACAATAACCCAGCTTTGTGAATGTGTTTGTTTTTCTTGAATATATTTAATTAGCAATATTAATGCTATGCCAGATGTGATTATACAACAAGAACGGGAATTAAGAGATAAAATAAATAAAGCTTATCTTTAGTCACACAAAAAAAAACAGCAAAAAACACAATTTTACATAAAAACCAGAACAAACTCTAAAACTCAGTGATCAAACACGTATAAACCATCAGCACTCAGACAAACAAACTTGCAGCTTCATCTTGGTACCAATCAATCATTAAACACAATAAATCAAATTTAGATTTATTGGTAATTCATCCCTAGCCATAAACTCTTAAAATAAAATAAAACCCTGCAACAAAATGGATTCACTAAAAGTAATTTTCTCAAACTAAAGTCAAATGTTTTCCAATCACCACTATTAATATTGCTGACTCTTTCTGAAAATGTAATCAGCGTGAAAATATATTACAGCTCCAAACATGCAAAGGACCAACACAGCATTTCGTAAACAACTAATTATTCAAAACTCCTCTTTCTTAGAAAAAGCAAACTAAGCAATAATGGTTTAGTAAATACAAACTAAACTACTTAGAAATAATACAGGACAAATATGTATCTAAAAACTTTTCTAATATTCAAGTATGAAGGTTTTATTTCAAGCAACGTATCCAAGGAGACCAAATGTGTTATTGAGGCATTTTTTGAAACCTGGACCAGACACTGACTACTTATTCCAAAGATCTGAATAAAACAAAACGGATTTTCTAAAACCAGAAATAACTTTTTAAACCACATAAACAATGTCAAACCCCTGCAATCCCTCCAAGATTTTAACTAACAAATGAATCACAACTGGACCCACTGAAACTGAGATGATTGTTTTTCTAATGAATTTTAACATTCACTGTTAACATTCAAGTGACTTCTGAAAATGATACGTCACTAAAATGCAATGGAACAAAAGGCTGTTTTTCTGGTCTTGAGTAATTACAGTAAACTAAATAATTTAGTTACTTTGTGAAATCAACAGGCACACATTGATTGTTCTTTAATGACTTTTTATAAGAATAAAGCTGTGTGTTGTTATTTAATCAATGTATCCATGGAGACTACATAGAACACATTTTTCACAAAGCTGCGTTGAAGTCATTTTAAATAATGTCACCAATGTATCCATGGAAACTAAATATGTTTGTCTAGGCATTTATCAAAAAGACAAAAAGGGCAAAGAACCATCCAGTTTACCAAGAATTGGAATCCAAAGTCATCAAAGATGATTTTCACAAATAAATCATTATTTTGTTTGTGAAAATTAGCTTTGATTGATGATCACTACGACTATACACGATTCACTGCCTATTAATGGTCTATCATTAACGAACACACACACTTACAATGCTTATTACTGGGGCGACAGTGGTAGGAGTTTGCCCTGCAATGGTCCGCCTCTGTCGTTGTGTCCTTGAGCAAGACACTTCTCTCACCTTTAGCTGGAGTTTATTGCTGGCACGATACAACATCTGTGGCTACAATCCATTAGCTTATAAACATCAGTGTGTGAACGCGTACATGAATGGAAATTTTATGGAAAGCGTCCTAACAAACCGTTAGTCTGATGTCATTACCATGGAAACCAAGTATGTTTGTCAGGGCATTTAAAAAAAAACACAACCACATCAACATGTCCCTATCTTGAAAAAATAATGAAACTAAACAATTAAAATATAGGTTATTATAAGGGTAAACACTATTTTTTAAAATGTTTTTAAAAAATAATATTAAATATTTAAGGCATTTCATTTTGCGTGTCCATGGAAACTGAGTGTTTACCACGGCATTTTTCAAAAAATAACGGTCAAAAAACAAGCTAATTTTTCAGGAATTTGAAGTTAATTTAACTAATTTGACTATAATTCAGTAAAATGCATATATTTCTTAAATTATTACACCACAGTTTAACATTCCCGACATTTCCAGCGAAATTCAGTAAAGAAAAAGGCTCATTAGTTAACTAGTTAGTTAGATCTATGCTAGCAAAGAATGCTACTCTCTTTTTTTCTACAGCAGTCAGTATTTCTTTAAAACACACACACACACGCAAAATAAACTAAACAAGTCACTAATATCTTAGTAATAACTTGCTTTCGTTTATTAAAAATAGTAGAAGAATGATTTTAACCTTCCAGCTGGTCACCCTGCTGCTTCTTCTCCCGGTCAGGAAACGTCTTTCGCAGGTTTGGTATCCACGGGTTTCTTCAGCAAGTGCGAATTTCAGCAAGTTCTTCTTCAGCAAGTTTTGCACAGCAGATTCTCGACAAGCTCAAACCTTCCGAGGCTTTAAAGGCTCCTTCAGGCGTCTCTCTCAAAAGTCCCGTAGCAAAGGGGAAAGAATTCAGAAGGTCGGCGTCATTTATAGGCTCGAGGACGCTAACGTCGTTGCCATGACTTCCATTGACGAACGCACGCGCTGGTGCGTGAGAGAAATTGGACTACAAATAACGCAGATAACACAAGTATCGCGTTGTCTTGTTCATCACTCCGTATGCTGCCACCTACTGGCCAACCGCTCCTCGACCCAAATATTAATGCAGGGAACCCTTTCCACATTTATGCTAGTTCTTCCAGAAGCAAAAAAATATATATAGTAATGCTCAGATAATTATTTGCAGTCATTCTAAGACACGAACTTTCACATTATAAATCCAGAGGTGGTCCAATCGGCGGACATTGTTACCCGATGCATTACTGAATAATACAAAGCCAACATTTTCTCCAGGAAAAACATTAATTTATATTTCAAGTCTTAATTTGAGATAATAATCTGAAAAAAAAACCCCAATATAATAGCTTGAAAATATTTATCAATATATTAAATCTTGCTTTAACTCATAAGGTTCTTCAAAAAGTTGCTAATAACCAGATCCTCCATGGTAATGAATACGTCTAGGCTGGCCTACACCTTTTTTTTTTCTTTCTTCATTTCATTTAAGCATTTTTACTTGCACATCTAAAACAATTTTACGGTGTCATGTTTCTTTCACATATGAATCCACTCGTGTTCAAGTTGGTTAATTTAATTTATACATACATTTTACACACCAGGACATTAAAAGTATTTTTTGTTTTACAATTTTCAGTTCATACATGAATGTAAAAAAAAAAAAAAAAGTTAATATTACAACATGTATCCATGAATACTGCGATCATGGTTTTTCAACATTAGCACAAAACTTGGGGAAAAAAGACAAAAGAGGATAAGAAGATACCAAAAATATGTATATCTGTATAAATATAAATCTTAAGAGTAACAAGATTGTATCAAACACAAAGGAGAGAAAAAAAACTTAAGTGCTTTAGAGTAAAAAATACAAACTGAAGGTTTATAAAAGCCTTAAGGAAATGAGAGAACAAAGTCAGTTGAAGATTGTCAGTCGTAACTCTAACACACACATCCAGGAAAGCACGACACACACTTTGCATTCGCTCATTCTGAAGCCGTCTTTGCCCACAGAGAAGGCAGTCCGGGTTAACAAAGACGGAACAACACATAGCGCTGGGGAACAATGACAGAGCAGCACCAGCCTTTGATCACTATCAAACATAATCCTGATGAGTTAGCGTTGTATTTCTTCCTGTCGTGCGGATAAATGGCAACAATGCTGGCTGTGTTTACATGCATGAAGTCGGCTTCAAACTAGCGCTAAACACTTTCATAAAAACGACAACGAACCGGTTATTTCACATTAAATTATAGCTGCTGTTGTGTAGCTGGCCTGTTAAATGAAATGTAAAAATCAAGCAAAAGACAAATTTATAAAGCAACTCAGCCTGGGTCTCCCACTTTTTAACCTGCCCATGTCTGGTTGCAGCAATATGAAGTCAGAATGAAGAAAAATAAGTGAACAACAATTCAATCTGGGTGTTTCAATCTGCATTGAATTGGATGGAAAAGTTAACTTCGGTCCTTATAATTCTCTGTCCTTGCTCCTCATATTCTCTGGGTTCTGCTGGTCGGCTTGTTAGTTCTGGATCAGAGGAAGAGGAATGTTTGTTGCATGTGAACACAGTGAAACAGAGAATGCTCTGTCAGACTCCCCACGGCAAAAACATAAAAGAAAAAGAAGTCTTCAGAAATTTTTTTTTAAAAACTACAAAAAACAAGGCAGTCTTAAGATTGTGTTGCTTAGAAACGCGCCGGTGGGAGGAGGACAGCTGATCTCCGCCTTGCAGCGGGAGGAAAGCAGGTGGCTCAGACGGTGCAGGTGAGCTAACGGTGATTTTTGCATTAAACTACTATAAAACCTGCAATAGTGCCGAATATGCATGCGCTAATTTTAGCCAGGATGTTGCACATAACTTAAGTGTCAGAATCCATTCCTAATATATTCCGATGTGTTTCCAGATGTTGGTAAACCATCAGTGCGGTGCTTCTGCAGCCTCTGAGTTGCAGGATGTCTCATCAAGTGTCCGTCTTCCTGACTGCCACTCGGTGTTTGACCTTCAGGATGTTCAGAGACCTTCACCTTTCTGGAGCTGGGATCACATGAGCCCGATGTGCTGATGAAACATTTCTAATTTTTAAAACAATGTGGCTGATGTTCTTACAGAGTTGAAGTGCATTAACGATCTGTTGTTTTTAGCTTCTCAATACGTTTAATTATGATTAAACTGATGTTCATACTGAGAGCAAATAAAGCTGTGTTCTTTCTAATCTGACTGGTTCTACTTTTAATCAAACTATTCATGTTTTCACATTTTGGTCACCAAGAATCACGGTCGTTTCAGGAGATGAGAAGATTAAAGACGATTAAAAGGTTCTAAACTTTAGTCTAGAAAATATTCCTTTCATTTACTTTCATCAATTTAGTTACATCTACTAAAGCAGCTTAAAATATTAAAATGTCACTTAACTTTGCATTTCAAAGAACCCTTTAAAGGGAAAGAACCCTTTAAAGAGAAAGAACCCTTTAAAGAGAAAGAACCCTTTAAAGAGAAAGAACCCTTTAAAGGGTTCTTTAAAGGGTTCTCTTTAAAGAACCCTTTAAAGAGAAAGAACCCCTTAAAGTGCATTCCTAAGTTTTATTGATCCAGTTCTGGATCCGTGGAACCAAACCAGCAGCTCTCTTCTCATCAAAGCCTAAATTGATGTATTAAGTTGGATAATGTTCAGGTTGGCACCTTAACACTGCTTGTCAACCTCTCTGGATGTCCACTCAATAACGAATTATTATTATACCAAATTATTATAATTAATAATTATTATTAATAAATAATAATAATAATAATTATTATTTTTTATTATTATGATACCAAATTATTATAATTAATAATAGTTATTAATAAAAAATAATAATAATTATTATTATTTTTATTATTACACTAAATTATTATAATTATTATTATTTTTATTATAATAATAATAATTTATTAAATATTATACCAAACTGTAATAATAATAATGGATATTATTATTATAGTTTGGTATAATAATAATACCAAATTATTATTTTCTTTGCAGTTGTGAATCATTTCAAACTTTCCATATTATTTCATTACTCATCAATCATTTGTTACTTAAACAACCCACTCTATGGAGGAAATTGTTTCCTGAATTTAGGAAACTAAAACTACATCAAAATCCTGCGTTATGCGATGATAATAACTTCTCTACAACTTCCTATAACCTGTTTCCAAGCAAAACCCAAAGGTTTAAAAAGCCTATTTCTATGTTCCTTAGGAAAAAGGTTCATTGGATCCTTTGTGATTTTAGATTTCACAGTTTATGTTTAAGGTTACTCCACTAGCCTGAGTTTTCTCTATTGTCAGATGGACCACAAAACAAACCCACTCCCCCCTTCATGAACCTCCTCTCACCTCTTGCAGGGGCAGGAAAAAGAGCTGATAAGGATTTCAAGAGAAACTCCTAATTCTTCTGCTGCTTCATTAGCATTTGGCTCTTGTATCATGAGATATGTTTTAGTTTCATCTCATTTTAAAATGTGGGAGTCTTCTGTTGCTTTACTTCTAAAGTTGTAACTTTGTTATCATGCACTAGTGTTTTGCCAGGGGGCTTCATATGGTGGTCAGTTGGACCTGGTGGGGGTCGGAGTTGCAGCACCGCTGCAGCTTCTGCCTGTTCTCCCCTGCTGAGCTGCTGCAAGCTGCTGTGAGCAGGAGTTGCAACTCCTCCCTGGTGCTTCATTGTTCTCTAGTCTAAATAAACATACTTGTTGCTTCCTCCTGCTTATTTTTATTTGCAACACTCTCTTCTTTCTGTAGTTGCTTTTAATCGTGTCTTATTACAGTTTAGTGTTGATTCTCTACAAGTAGCTCCTCATGCACCAGTGTCACACAAAAAGATCTTTTTCCCAATAACCAATAGTTATTTCAGGCTTAATGTTAACCATTGATAGCAAATCGTGTAAATTTAGCAAAACTTCCCTTGTTTGATCAATTTCCATTTCATTCACTTCATCTAATTTGGGATGCAATGTCTCATTATCAGACTCTGGTTCACTCAGAGCTGATTCTAATTATACTCAGGCGTTTTGTTTCTCAGGACAGTTTCTGGCCAAATGTCCTTCTTTTCCACAACACCCTGAATTATTTGATCTTAGATTTCCTCTTCTCCCTCTAAAACCTCCTTTTTATAAAATATTCCTGCTGAAGCTTTTTTTTAATGTTTACTACCTTCTCAGCATGGAGGGAAATAATTCACATACTCATCTAATGTTCCAGTTCCCAATTCTATATAAATGATTTACTCATATTAACCCATAATTTACTATCCATTTGTTCAGAAGTTTTTATTTTCACAGGGTTCTGCCTTTCAATAACCTTCCAATCTTTACACTGCAGTTCATCTTTTGGTTCACACTTACTGCTGTTTTACCCATTTTGAACAATTTAGTCCAGTTCATCAACACATAGGATGTTCTAAAACTGGGATTTTTATAGCGGGGTAACAATTTTAACAAATACCAATTGTAGTCATTCTCAATAAAGCATATCTGAATCCGGACTGAAAAAAGAAGCAAGTTTATAAACGGTGTACAGAAACAATAAACCAAAGAAAAAAATACTAAAGTAAAAGCAAAACCGTAATAAAAATGAAATGCACAAGAAACTAAAAACAAAAAAAAACAGTAACAGAAGTTGTACCACTATGGTCTGGAAAGTGCTCTCTTCTTCTAGTTGTTCACTCGTCAAAGTTAAACTTGTCTTTCCAGACTCGACTGTCTCTCCTGAGGGAAGATTGGAGGAATCCTTCTCTATGTCAGTGGTCTGGGCAGCAGTCGGTACCTGGATCCAGCAATCAATGGTGGCCTGTGTCCCATCGGTTTGAGTTGCCTTGGTCAAACCAGCACTTGAATTCTCAGACTCAATTGTTTCTTTTTCCGAGGGAAGATTGGAGGAATCCTTCCCTCGGACAGTTTCCTGGATGGCTTCGTGGATCCAGGTATCAACTGCCGCATGGCACCAATATATTGCTGCGTTTGACAAGACAGAACTTGAATTTCCAGACTCAACTGTTTTTTTCTCAGAGGGAAGATTGGAAAAATGGTTCCCTATCTCAGCGGTCTGAACAGCGCTCTCTTTATAGGTCCAGTCTTCTTCTGCCATCTTCGTCAGAGAAAAAGTTGAGCCTTCAGACTCAACTTCGGGGTCCTTACCAGCCGGTGAAGGACCAAAAGGAAAAGCACAAACATCATCGTGCTCAGAGAAGCAAGCTTCCCCAGCCGGGGAAGCTTGGATCTCTGGTGAGGAAGGCTCCTCTAAAACTTCCCCAACCGGGGAAGGTTCAAAAGGGATGGTATCAAAATCACCATATTGGGAGAAGCAAGCTTCTCCAGCCGGGGAAGCTTGCTTCTGTGGCGAGGAAGGCTCCTCTAAAACTTCCCCAACCGGGGAAGGTTCAAAAAGGAACACATCGAAATCGAAATCATCGAAGCAAGCTTCTCCAGCCGGAGAAGCTTGCTTCTGTGGTGAGGAAGGCTCCTCTAAAACTTCCCCAACCGGGGAAGGTTCAAAAAGGAACGCATTGATATCATCATATTGGGAGAAGCAAGCTTCTCCAGCCGGAGAAGCTTGCTTCTGTGGCGAGGAAGGCTCGCAAGGAACTTCCGCAGAGGAGGAAGGTTCAAAAAGGAACGCATCAAACTCATCATACTGGGAGAAGCAAGCTTCTCCAGCCGGAGAAGCTTGCTTCTGTGGCGAGGAAGGCTCGCAAGGAACCTCCGCAGTGGAGGAAGGTTCAAAAAGGAACGCATCGAAATCATCGTATACAGACTCGGTGCTCTCGTCCTTAGAGACACTTTCGTCTGAATCGCTCCCAGGAAAGATTTTGTCAAAAACCTTCTGCATTTTGGTGCTAACCAAATATCCAAGTCCAAAACCCAGGGGAAAAAAGACGCCAACTAAAATCCTGTTCATGATGAAAAGCTTTGCTAGAAACGGTGTTGAAGTTCGAAGATCTGGCTGAATATGAACTGATGATTTGAAATACAAGCCCTCATAACCTCAGAAGTTCTTTGATCGTTTGAACACATCACAGATGAGGTCATAGCTACAATGAGGTCACAGTAGTTCTGAGGCAATGTCTCGATTCTGCTGGTTTCTATGGAAACGCTCAGATCAGTTCCACATGACCCCAAAAATTGACCCTTTGCAACTGTGTCACTTAATCATTCGAGGTGCCATGACAGACGTTGGAAGTGAGGATGGGAGTATGGACCTTACCAAGCTCCGCCCACAACCGACCTAGAAAATCCCACGTGGCCTCAAGTCTCACAAACAAAGCCTCACAGCGCGTTGTTTCTATGTAAACATGGTGTCTTCCACTTCCACTGATTCTCTGCAGTGTATTTCTGACTCGATTAGTGCATCATTTCTACCGGATTTTCACAATATATCAGCTACTACAATGGACAGAGGAACCAACGAGTTCATGTCATCGTTTTTGGATGAGATCAAGGTGTTTGAGTCACGCGATGCCTCCAACATTGTGCACGTCACAGCAAAATGCTTTCGCTCGATGAGGAAAACTGCAGATCCACACACCCTCTACATCAATATAGCTGTGGACTACTAGATCACTGATGCCTATTGTTCTTGCAAGGCTGGGTAAGTCGGGCATTCATCGTTTTGTAGGCTACTTTTGAAATCGGTGGGTGATTCCTGTGGTTTGTTGGCAAATGTTTGAGTGCATATAAAAATAAGACATGGTCAAAGTCAACTACGTCCCCGTTGGACTGACACATTAAATAATCAGTCCATGGAAAATAATCCATGCTGCGCCCCTGATTTTACATACCTGCATGTGAAAACGAACAACAGCCATAAAAAGGAAGTCTCCGTTTTTTCATGCTCATGCAAAATGCACTTTAAATGGACGCCATGCAGTGAACAGTTAAAAAAAAAACAAAATCAGGTCACATCTGTTTTACTGTGAATTGGTTCAGTCACACATCACAATGAACAAAGTCAATTCAGGCCAACAAAATACCTGAGAAGAGGAAACTATTACTCCATGTTGAAGCTGACACCCATTGATTTATACAGCTTGACTATAGATTGACTATAGCATCTATTGATTATAGCTTGACTATAGCATCTATTGATTATAGCTTGACTATAGCTTGACTATAGCATCCATTGATTATAGCTTGACTATAGCATCTATTGATTATAGCTTGACTATAGCATCTATTGATTATAGCTTGACTATAGCATCTATTGATTATAGCTTGACTATAGCATCCATTGATTATAGCTTGACTATAGCATCTATTGATTATAGCTTGACTATAGCATCTATTGATTATAGCTTGACTATAGCATCCATTGATTATAGCTTGACTATAGCATCTATTGATTATAGCTTGACTATAGCATCCATTGATTATAGCTTGACTATAGCATCCATTGATTATAGCTTGACTATAGCATCTATTGATTATAGCTTGACTATAGCTTGACTATGGCATCCATTGATTATAATAATGTGATAGAAGTTTGGTAATAATGCAACACCCATATTTCCCATGTGTTTTGTCCTTTATCTCTTTTTTCATGCAGCTCTCCATGTCCTGTTAGTTCCTCCCAGCTTAGATCAGCTTGATCTGTTTCTTTAGACTCAGTGGGAACAGAATGAATGTGAGAAGAGATTCTGAATTTGAGGCTAATTTTAAACCATAAAAGTTGATCAAACTTTAATGTTTTTAAACCATAAACGATGATCAAACTTTAATGTTTTCTTTTGCTTGTTTTCATACAAACAAAACATAACTTGTTTGTACCATGCTTCATGCCAACGAGTTTAAATAGCATAAAAAAAGGAAATCAAATGATTGTCCTTCTGCTCTAAATCAGATTTATCATCTCAAATGATCCAAATCCAATGATCCATTGATTATAGCTTGACTATAGATTGACTATAGCATCCATTGATTATAGCTTGACTATAGCATCTATTGATTATAGCTTGACTATAGCTTGACTATAGCATCCATTGATTATAGCTTGACTATAGCATCTATTGATTATAGCTTGACTATAGCATCCATTGATTATAGCTTGACTATAGCATCCATTGACTATAGCTTGACTATAGCATCCATTGATTATAGCTTGACTATAGCATCTATTGATTATAGCTTGACTATAGCATCCATTGATTATAGCTTGACTATAGCATCCATTGATTATAGCTTGACTATAGCATCCATTGATTATAGCTTGACTATAGATTGACTATAGCATCCATTGATTATAGATTGACTATAGCATCCATTGATTATAGATTGACTATAACATCCATTTATTTAGCTTGGCAAACAGTAAATGAATGTTTACCTACATGAGCTTTTCTATACAAGAGAAACGACACTAGAAGTCCTTAATATTCCAGACCAAAATGTGGAGATGAAGAGACGGTCAGACATTTGTTTTGGGGATGTTCCTTTGCTCAACGGGTGTGGTTATTATTGTTACCACGGTTACAGGTTATTATTTCATATATAATAATAGCCTATGTGTTGTTGAAGGAAAATTGGGGGAGGAATGATTTTTTGTGGTGGATAATTGTTAATTGAAAGACGCTCTTTGGAAAACGAAGAACATCCTGATTTTTAAGAAACATTTAGTAGCAGAAACAACTAATAAAAAGTGTGGCTACATTTATTAAAGACTATATTTGTAAAAACTCTTTGGGTAAAAAAAAAAGTGAAAACAAAATGTTAATGTGGAAAATACCTGGACAATTTTTGAACCTTTAAGACTAAATAGAATTTGTATATCTCCACTGAATGAACGGTTTGTGTATTACATCATATTTTATTATGCCCTATATTTATTATTATTATTTTACTTATGAGTGGGAAGACACACATTCCAGGCTAAACAATTACAGTGAAGTTTAACAGGGGCATTAAAAAATGTGTCGGCGATATTCAGTGGGTTGTTTGATATCAGACAGAATGGATCAGGAGAGGAACCGCAGACCCGTCAGAACCTAAAGAACCAGACAGCAGCCCCTTCATCCCTCAGTCATTTTCTGAGACCGAAAAATAATATAGATGGCAATTTAAAGAACAAATCATACAAATAGATTAATAGTAAATAAATAAACATTGTGAAGAGAACATTAAAAACGTTTGTTAGGATTGTGTAGGAAAAATGTTGATATCTTTTATAAATACAGTGTTTTGTGGTCAATATTATTTCACCATTTTATTAATGTGGGTTGCCAGTTTGGATCAGGCTTCCTATCGAGCTATAAGAATGATAGAAAACATGCTAACAAAAAGTCTCAGAAAGTATGTAGTTGCGCCCCTGCAAGCTCATGCAGGTTTTGATTAGATGTAAATACATACAATTCCATAATTCTTCGATCCAGCAGTGATAGAAGTTTGGTAATAATGCAACACCCATATTTCCCATGTGTTTTGTCCTTTATCTCTTTTTTCATGCAGCTCTCCATGTCCTGTTAGTTCCTCCCAGCTTAGATCAGCTTGATCTGTTTCTTTAGACTCCGTGGGAACAGAATGAATGTGAGAAGAGATTCTGAATTTGAGGCTAATTTTAAACCATAAAAGTTGATCAAACTTTAATGTTTTTAAACCATAAACGATGATCAAACTTTAATGTTTTCTTTTGCTTGTTTTCATACAAACAAAACATAACTTGTTTGTACCATGCTTCATGCCAACGAGTTTAAATAGCATAAAAAAAGGAAATCAAATGATTGTCCTTCTGCTCTAAAGCAGATTTATCATCTCAAATGATCCAAATCTGATATCTGAATAAAACCAAAGCAGTGACGGCAAAAAAAGCTTTTATTGAAATTTCTTACAACTTAATGTTATTTCACTCTATGATCAGCTTAATAACTTTCCATGCTTTCATAAATCAAGTGAAAGTTACACAAAAGACTAAACAGAATACAAAAACCTCCAAAATACACCATGACATCATAATTAATAAAAATAACATGACACTGCGAAATATATACAAAAAATTTAATATCTTCCTCATGCTTTCACAAATCAAGTGAAAGTTACACACAAAATGAAACAGAATACAATAAGTCCAAAAATACATGTATTATATTACATCATAATACATAGAAATAACCTGACACTGCAAAATATTTGACATTCTTTAATATCTTCCTCCTGCTTCCTGTCTTGTAAATAAACACCATGATTTTCACCCTGTTGTGAGACTTTTCTTTAGCATTGTGATGACTGTGAAATATAAATTTAATCTTTAAATGTACACATTTGTTCAATTTTTACTCTTCAGAAACCAACAAAATGTGTGTTTTTGCACTGAGCAGGAGCCACAATGATCTTCTGTAATTCCATCAGATTATGCAGCATATCTTCTTCATTCCAAACATTACATACACATTATTACATAAAAACATGCTACCATGACTTTTTTTTTTTTAACAATATTAGTTTCTGGACAGAGGAAATGAGCTGAACACATTCTTCAACAGGTTCAGTCCAGGAACAAGCTCATCATCTTCCTCTCCTGTCTGCAGCCAAACAGATTTCTCATCCTCCTCTGACCCACAGCTTTCCTGTCAAACCTCAGATGTTCCATCTTCCACCTCAGTCATGGACTCTTCTGCTTCCACAAGTTTGTCTTTAACCACATCAGGAGACGCTGCTGCTCCCTTTGCCTCCACCTCCAACTTTTCTGTATCTAGAAGTCAGGTGAAGAAGCAGCCGGAGAGACTGAACAGGAACGAGGCTGCAGGTCCAGATGCTGTCAGTCCCAGATTCCCTCTGTCGGATTCTGCAGCATCTCTTCAACCCTTGCCTGACCCAAGAGGAGGTTCCGTTGTTGTGGAAGACATCCTGTCTGGTTCCGGTACCGAAGAAAAGTCACCCATCAGTCATAATGACTGTAGACCCGTTGCCCTGACGTCCCACATCCTGAAGGTCCTGGAGAGACTCCTGGTGGCCCACTTGAGTAAGCAGACGATCACATATCAGGACCCCCTGCAGTTTGCTTATCGTCGTGGAGTTGGAGTTGATCAGACACCTGCTTCAACAAACCCACTGTCATCTGGACAAAGCAGGCAGCACAGTGAGGATCAGGGTCTTTGGTTCCCAGGTGCATTGAACACAAATCAGCCTGATCTGCTCTGTTAGAAACTCCAGAAGACACAGATGGAGGCCTCAACAATCACCTGCATCTGTGACTACCTGACAAACAGACCACAGTTAGTGAGACTGAAGGACTGTGTGTCTAACCAGGTGCTCAACAACATGGGAACACCACAGGGCACTGTACTCTCACCATTCATTTTCACTCTCTACTGTTCAGACTTCCAGCACAAGTCCGACTTCTGTCATCTACAGAAATACTCAGACGACTCTGCAGTTGTTGGGTATCAGAGGAAGACAAGAGGCTGAGTACAGAGATCTGGTGGATCACTTTGTGGCCAGGTGAGGGAACAATCATCTAATCTTGACTGTAAACAAAACAAAGGAGATGGTTGTTGATTTCAGGAGAAACAGGAAACCCTATTTCCATCATGGGAGAAGATGTGGAGGTGGTTCAGGAATATAAATACCTCGGTGTTCATCTGGAACACAGACTGGACTGGAGACGCAACAGAAGGCAGGAACCACATGGACAAGCCGTCTACAAAAAGAGACAGAGCAGACTGCACTTCTCCAGGAAGCTAAGATCCTTCAAGGTTTGCAGCAAGTTGCTGCAGATCTTTAAGTCTGCTGCTGAGAGTGTCATCTCTTCTGCTATCATCTGTTGGTGCAGCAGCATCAGAGCCAGGAACCTCAAAAGGTTCAACAATCTGATAAAGAAGGCTGGATTGGTTCTGGTTCTGTTCTGGAGATGACTGTGGAACCTCTGGAGATGACGCAAAGAAAGATTCTTCACAAGAGTCAAGAAAGCTATGGACGACTCTGACCGTCCTCTTCATGAGTCTGTATGGGGAAAACAGAGTATCATCAGTCAGAGGCTTCTTCAGGTTTGCTGCAACACAGACAGCTACAAAAGATCTTTCCTGCTGACAGCAATCAGTCATCTGCAATAACTCTTTGAAGAATCTGAATTAATGAGCTACAACTACATTTCATTTCCCTTTGGGATCAATAAAGTCAAAGCATGTTTGGGTAATTCTTGCACACTACTCAAAGTTTGATAGAAAAAAATATTCAACAATTGGAAGTTATGGTGGAAACATTTTTGTGGTTTCAATGAAATGAAACGAAAAATGTAAAAAGATAATGAAGTTTCTCTTTTCCCGTGCAGTTTCACCTGTTTGCAGCTCGTTTTGCTGTTTGCTGCGCGTTTGCAGTTGTCGGCCACAGTTTCTGATCAACTCATTATCTCCTCAACCTTCACCATCATCTGTTACAACCAGTAGATGGACAAAGTAACCTGCTGCTGTAAGTGTTGGTCAACTCATGCTTGGTTTGTTATTGAAGGACCTGCTTCACATGGTCCTTCTTTATTCTGTGTCCTCAGGTGTCCCCCTGTTGCATCAGGAAACTTCATCTTGGGATTTCCAGCAGGATTTTCTGAGTCCCTTCAGTCCTCTGTGTCTTCTCTCTCCTGATTGGTCCAGTGCTGCTGGTGATGCTGGAGAATCATCACATAATAATACACACATTCCTTAATCTCTGTCTAAATAACAGATGATTAAAGTGAATTCCCGATCAAGTCATCATGTCCTCACCTTTTCCACAATCTGTTACAACCAGTAGATCAGCAGTTGGAGCAGGTCGTCTTCTTTAATTGTTGGTCAACTCAAGTTGAGGTACATGAGTTGACGGAGAAATGAAATAAAGAGAAAAGACATCAGAGTTTAAAAAAAAGAGAACATGGACAGAAGAAAGAACAGCTTTGAAATTTGACCTTAATTTCATTCATATTTAAAATTGTCAGCTGGGTAAAAATAAGTTTTCTTACTTTTTTTCGTCAACAGGGTTCTCTTCTCTACCTCCACCTTACTGGTGGTGTTGAAGGTGGAGGTTTACAGGTGGAGCATGTCTTCTTTAATTGTTGGTCAACTCAAGTCATGGTACATGAGTTGACGGACAAATGAAATAAAGATAAAACATAACAGGGTTAAAAAACAGAGAATATAAATCTGCAGAAAAAAGAAAAGGTTTGAAATCTGATCTCAATTTCATCCATATTTAAAATTGTTACTCGGGTAAAAATAGGTTTTCTTACTTTTTTTGTCAACAGGGTTCTCTTCTCTTCCTCCGTCTGACTGGTGGTGTTGAAGGTGGAGATTTACAGGTGGAGCAGGTCTTCTTCTTTAATTGTTGGTCAACTCAAGTCAAGTGACATGAGTTGACGGAGAAATGAAATAATGAGAAAAGACAACAGAGTTAAAAAAAGTGAACATGGACAGAAGAAAGAACAGCTTTGAAATTTGACCTCAATTTCATCCATATTTAAAATTGCTAGCCAGGTAAAAATAGGTTTTTTACTGTTTTTTTGTTAACTGGGTTCTCTTATCTTCCACTGTCTGACTGGTGGTGTTGAAGGTGGAGGTTTACAGGCTGACGAGATCCAACCTGGAATGATCAGAGAATCAGAGATCTGCCACCAGCATAATGTGAAGGTAGAATGCAAAAACTTACAAGCGGTGTGAAAAACAAGGGATCCAGAAGGCAGGAACCACATGGACAACGATGAAAGAATCCAGCGATGAGCAGCTAAAACCTGAAAGATTAAAAACTGGGAGACTGCATTAGTAGAGGAACAGGACAGAATAATTTACTATATTGGAAAGCAGCGTGTAGGGAAGCACCACTATTACACCCTGAAACAGGACGGAGTTGAGAGGAAAACACAAAGACGAAGAAAAGCCCCGTTGCAAGGCGCTACCTAAGGCTTCCTCAGTCCTGCCAGAAACCTTAACATCTAAAATACTAAATTTAGCAGCGGAACAAAGAAAAGCCCCGGTGCAAGGCGCTACCGAAGGCTTCCACAGTCTGCCTAGAAACCCAATGGCTTTAATAAAAAATATGAGAGAAATGATGATGTCCTAATGTGACTTCCCAAATAGGTCTTCAGTTTTTACAGATCCCAATCTAATCAGAGTCACTTGACAAGACGTAGTGAGGTCTAAAAAACACGTGTCTGGAGCTCTCTCTTGCTGTAATTCTGCTAGATGTTGAAGGTATTGCTTCCTCTACTGTGTCCTCTTCAGTCCCCATCCATAAAAAGAAGTCAGAGTATGACAAAGTTGAATCTTCAAAGTGCATTGATGGTGAAGGACGGAAAACGAGGGGTGACAGAATGGGATCCTCATATGGCGACATTGGTGAGAGACTGACAACACTGGGTGACAAAATAGGATCTTCAAAGTGCGTCGGTGTTGAGGGACTGAGGACGGGGGATGACAAAATAGGATCCTCATATGTCGACATTGGTGAGAGACTGAAAACACTGGGTGACAAAATAGGATCTTCAAAGTGCGTCGGTGTTGAGGGACTGAGGACGGGGGATGACAAAATAGGATCCTCATATGGCGACATTGGTGAGAGAAAGAAATCAATGGGTGGAAAAATGGGATCTTCAAAGTGCGTCGATGTTGAGGGACTGAGGATGGGGGATGACAAAATAGGATCTTCAAAGTGCGTTGGTGTTGGGGGACTGAGGACGGGGGATAACAAAATAGGATCTTCAAAGTGAGTCAGCGTTGAGGGACTGAGGACGGGGGATGAAAAAATAGGATCCTCATATGGCGACATTGGTGAGAGAAAGAAATCAATGGGTGGAAAAATGGGATCTTCAAAGTGCGTCGGTGTTGAGGGACTGAGGACGGGGGATGACAAAATAGGATCCTCATATGGCGACATTGGTGAGAGAAAGAAATCAATGGGTGGAAAAATGGGATCTTCAAAGTGCGTCGATGTTGAGGGACTGAGGACGGGGGATGACAAAATAGGATCTTCAAAGTGCGTTGGTGTTGGGGGACTGAGGACGGGGGATGACAAAATAGGATCTTCAAAGTGAGTCAGCGTTGAGGGACTGAGGACGGGGGATGAAAAAATAGGATCCTCATATGGCGACATTGGTGAGAGAAAGAAATCAATGGGTGGAAAAATGGGATCTTCAAAGTGCGTCGATGTTGAGGGACTGAGGACGGGGGATGACAAAATAGGATCCTCATATGGCGACATTGGTGAGAGAAAGAAATCAATAGGTGGAAAAATGGGATCTTCAAAGTGCGTCGGTGTTGAGGGACTGAGGACGGGGGATGACAAAATAGTATCTTCAAAGTGCGTTGGTGTTGGGGGACTGAGGACGGGGGATGACAAAATAGGATCTTCAAAGTGAGTCAGCGTTGAGGGACTGAGGACGGGGGATGACAAAATAGGATCCTCATATGGCGACATTGGTGAGAGAAAGAAATCAATAGGTGGAAAAATGGGATCTTCAAAGTGCGTCGGTGTTGAGGGACTGAGGACGGGGGATGACAAAATAGTATCTTCAAAGTGCGTCGGTGTTGAGGGACTGAGGAAGGGGGATGACAAAATAGGATCTTCAAAGTGCGTCGGCGTTGCAGGACTGAGGACGGGGGATGACAAAATAGGATCCTCATATGGCGACATTGTTGAGAGACTGATAACACTGGGTGACAAAATGGGATCCTCATTTGGCGACATTGTTGAGAGACTGATAACACTGGGTGACAAAATGGGATCCTCATTTGGCGACATTGTTGAGAGACTGATAACACTGGGTGACAAAATGGGATCCTCATTTGGCGACATTGGTGAGAGACTGATAACACTGGGTGACAAAATGGGATCCTCATTTGGCGACATTGGTGAGAGACTGATAACACTGGGTGACAAAATGGGATCTTCAAAGTGCGTCGGTGTTGAGGGACTGAGGACGGGGGATGACAAAATAGGATCTTCAAAGTGCGTCGGTGTTGAGGGACTGAGGACGGGGGATGACAAAATAGGATCCTCATATGTCGACATTGGTGAGAGACTGAAAACACTGGGTGGCAAAATGGGATCTTCAAAGTGCGTCGGTGTTGAAGAACTGAGGACGGGGGATGACAAAATAGGATCTTCAAAGTTCGTCGGTGCTGAGGGACTGAGGACGGGGGATGACAAAATAGGATCTTCAAAGTGCGTCGGTGTTGAGGGACTGAGGACAGGTGGTAACTCACTGGGATCGTCATATTCCGTCTTTTGGTACGGAAAGGACAGGACACTATACTTGGTCCTCTTGGCTGGGGGCTCCTCTTCCGCATCACTGTTCTTTGTCCTCTTTCCGTTTATGCCAGTCACAGATGTCACATGAGCCGCGTCCTCTTCCAAACCTACCTGATGATGTTGCAAGGTACCGATAGGTCTGGACTTCTCTGGACGCAAAACGGGCTCTTCCTGTTTGTCAAGTCCAGATGGGAATTCAACTGAATTCCCATCTGCCATGTCTTCTTGGGGCTTCTGAGCCACCCCTAATTTAATGTTTGGTTGAAGGACCTGGACAACCCGAAATCGGGATCTAAAGTCATCCTGGTCTCCATTACCTACCTCGTCTTCACTGGAGCTGTAAGTAGAGCTACCACTGGAGCTGGTAATATTGCTATCAGTGGAGCTGGTAGAACAGTCCACAGACTGCGGAGGTGAACTATACTTCAACTCCTCTCCGTGGTCTTCAGAAACCATGTCGGCTTCATTTAACCGCAACTTACCGTGTTCCTTACCATTATCTGGACGTCCCTCCAACGTCGGGGATCCATCTGCTGGAAGCGCCATGGTATGGGCTGTGAAGAAAAAAACAAAGCCAAAAAAGCTATAAATCTGTATCTTGAAAAAATCACAAAAGTCCAAAGCAATGTTTAGAGGGAACACTGAAATACCAACAATACAATAACCCAGCTTTGTGAATGTGTTTGTTTTTCTTGAATATATTTAATTAGCAATATTAATGCTATGCCAGATGTGATTATACAACAAGAACGGGAATTAAGAGATAAAATAAATAAAGCTTATCTTTAGTCACACAAAAAAAACAGCAAAAAACACAATTTTACATAAAAACCAGAACAAACTCTAAAACTCAGTGATCAAACACGTATAAACCATCAGCACTCAGACAAACAAACTTGCAGCTTCATCTTGGTACCAATCAATCATTAAACACAATAAATCAAATTTAGATTTATTGGTAATTCATCCCTAGCCATAAACTCTTAAAATAAAATAAAACCCTGCAACAAAATGGATTCACTAAAAGTAATTTTCTCAAACTAAAGTCAAATGTTTTCCAATCACCACTATTAATATTGCTGACTCTTTCTGAAAATGTAATCAGCGTGAAAATATATTACAGCTCCAAACATGCAAAGGACCAACACAGCATTTCGTAAACAACTAATTATTCAAAACTCCTCTTTCTTAGAAAAAGCAAACTAAGCAATAATGGTTTAGTTAATACAAACTAAACTACTTAGAAATAATACAGGACAAATATGTATCTAAAAACTTTTCTAATATTCAAGTATGAAGGTTTTATTTCAAGCAACGTATCCAAGGAGACCAAATGTGTTATTGAGGCATTTTTTGAAACCTGGACCAGACACTGACTGCTTATTCCAAAGATCTGAATAAAACAAAACGGATCTTCTAAAACCAGAAATAACTTTTTAAACCACATAAACAATGTCAAACCCCTGCAATCCCTCCAAGATTTTAACTAACAAATGAATCACAACTGGACCCACTGAAACTGAGATGATTGTTTTTCTAATGAATTTTAACATTCACTGTTAACATTCAAGTGACTTCTGAAAATGATACGTCACTAAAATGCAATGGAACAAAAGGCTGTTTTTCTGGTCTTGAGTAATTACAATAAACTAAATAATTTAGTTACTTTGTGAAATCAACAGGCACACATTGATTGTTCTTTAATGACTTTTTATAAGAATAAAGCTGTGTGTTGTTATTTAATCAATGTATCCATGGAGACTACATATGACACATTTTTCACAAAGCTGCGTTGAAGTCATTTTAAATAATGTCACCAATGTATCCATGGAAACTAAATATGTTTGTCTAGGCATTTATCAAAAAGACAAAAAGGGCAAAGAACCATCCAGTTTACCAAGAATTGGAATCCAAAGTCATCAAAGATGATTTTCACAAATAAATCATTATTTTGTTTGTGAAAATTAGCTTTGATTGATGATCACTACGACTATACACGATTCACTGCCTATTAATGGTCTATCATTAACGAACACACACACTTACAATGCTTATTACTGGGCGACAGTGGTAGGAGTTTGCCCTGCAATGGTCCGCCTCTGTCGTTGTGTCCTTGAGCAAGACACTTCTCTCACCTTTAGCTGGAGTTTATTGCTGGCACGATACAACATCTGTGGCTACAATCCATTAGCTTATAAACATCAGTGTGTGAACGCGTACATGAATGGAAATTTTATGTAAAGCGTCCTAACAAACCGTTAGTCTGATGTCATTACCATGGAAACCAAGTATGTTTGTCAGGGCATTTAAAAAAAAACACAACCACATCAACATGTCCCTATCTTGAAAAAATAATGAAACTAAACAATTAAAATATAGGTTATTATAAGGGTAAACACTATTTTTTAAAATGTTTTTAAAAAATAATATTAAATATTTAAGGCATTTCATTTTGCGTGTCCATGGAAACTGAGTGTTTACCACGGCATTTTTCAAAAAATAACGGTCAAAAAACAAGCTAATTTTTCAGGAATTTGAAGTTAATTGAACTAATTTGACTATAATTCAGTAAAATGCATATATTTCTTAAATTATTACACCACAGTTTAACATTCCCGACATTTCCAGCGAAATTCAGTAAAGAAAAAGGCTCATTAGTTAACTAGTTAGTTAGATCTATGCTAGCAAAGAATGCTACTCTCTTTTTTTCTACAGCAGTCAGTATTTCTTTAAAACACACACACACACACACACCCAAAATAAACTAAACAAGTCACTAATATCTTAGTAATAACTTGCTTTCGTTTATTAAAAATAGTAGAAGAATGATTTTAACCTTCCAGCTGGTCACCCTGCTGCTTCTTCTCCCGGTCAGGAAACGTCTTTCGCAGGTTTGGTATCCACGGGTTTCTTCAGCAAGTGCGAATTTCAGCAAGTTCTTCTTCAGCAAGTTTTGCACAGCAGATTCTCGACAAGCTCAAACCTTCCGAGGCTTTAAAGGCTCCTTCAGGCGTCTCTCTCAAAAGTCCCGTCGCAAAGGGGAAAGAACTCAGAAGGTCGGCGTCATTTATAGGCTCGAGGACGCTAACGTCGTTGCCATGACTTCCATTGACGAACGCACGCGCTGGTGCGTGAGAGAAATTGGACCACAAATAACGGAGATTTTTTTTTTTCTTTCGAAATGTTTTATTGTTACTTTGGACATTTTTTAAAACATGGCATTGTACAGTTATACAGTAATTTTGACTTATCTTTTAATAAATACAATTCTTTAATTAAGTTAAACTAAAAGAGGATAAGAACAAGGACATTAAAACAATAACTCTGTATGTTTAAAAGTTGAGCAGGACCGGGGTGACTCCTTACGAAGTTCGGAGCCGTCCGGTTCTTCCAAGCAGCGCTGCTGCTCAGAGGGGATCCCCGCCCTGAAGCTCCTTCCCGCCTGCCTCACCCGGGGAGCCAGGCCGCCGCTGCTGGGACCTCCGTCCGTGAAGCGCCGGATCCTTCGTTCAAGGAGGCGCAGGCGATTCTTCTTTGTGGCTGTGTCCATACTTATATAATGTATAACTACCAGGGACGTGCGGTGAGGTTCATAGCTGGTGAGGCACTGACTTAATCATATTCAGATTTACAAATATAGACCCCCTGCATGTTATTGTTTATGTAAGGAAATTGCGCGCATGTGGACAACGCTGGAGGGCAAAAAGACTATTTCCGTTCACTCAATCAAACTTGGACATGTAGATATTATTCATTTCGTGCTGTGCTCCACAGCGAAGGGGAAACCCGTTAAAGTACAACCCAAAACCACGTCTTTTGTCGCTCTCGGTATCAGCGCAGCTACGCACAGACTCGTTGCCATAGCAACTGA
Source organism: Xiphophorus hellerii (assembly GCF_003331165.1). Classification (NCBI taxonomy): domain Eukaryota; kingdom Metazoa; phylum Chordata; class Actinopteri; order Cyprinodontiformes; family Poeciliidae; genus Xiphophorus; species Xiphophorus hellerii. Next base: position 5,895,018 of record NC_045678.1, read on the forward strand.
CAACAACGACACAATAAAAAACACTCAAATATTTCCCAAGCAAAAAGCAGAACATTCAGTCTGTTGCAGTAGTATTGTTGTAGTATTATTTTGCGATTATTAATTAATTGCTGTGGTAAGAGGAGAAAACTATAAATATATCGCTGCACTTGACCTTACTGTATGGCTAGCTCCATGGCTAGCTCGCTTACAGTATCTTACTCTGCAGTTGTGGAATCACAATGTCTGGGATCATGAGCGCCCCCTGCCATGAGGCAAGAGAACTGCCTGCCTCACCTCGAATCTGTTCTCTGCCGTTTTTGATCGCTCTTCAGCACATGAAACACGTTACACACACAATTGGTGACAAAAAACCCACTGTACATTATATACATAAGTTAAATTATGGAAAATCAGTTCATACATTAAATGTTTTTTTAGCCATTTTATTGGCGAACATGCTCTCAGAATGGCAGCCTGTGCAGTTAGCGAGAAGTTGCGCAATCCCAGGTGAGGCTCAGCTCGCTGCTGCCTCACCAGCTGAGCTTCCGAGCATTTGAATGGGAAAATGCAGAAATTCAGCGATTTTGAAGAAAAAATAATCTGAACTTTTTTAAATTAAATGAAAAATAGGTATAGTACAAACCACAGGGTGAAAATAGCAATATAAATGATTTTATCATTATTATTTTTCCATGATTACAGGTGAGGCTCTGCCTCACCTGCCTCCCCTGACCGCACGTCACTGATAACTACCTTATACATTATAAAAGTGTTATTGGGGCCTGCCCATAGCAATGCATAAGGAGAGCAGTACTGACTTGCGAAGTCAGTAGCATGTGGGACATCACTAGGATGTTTTCTATAATTGACTTACTCTTTCAGTATACTAAACACGGCTAATAAGTAAAATAAATAGCTAATAGCTTATTTAAGCTAAAATGCTTAAATGCTTAAATAAGCATTTAACTGTATTTCTGAGCTCTGCATACACCATTTTTGTCTCATCACTGCAATTACTGTGAGTGAGCTACAAATATGAATCGCGGTACTATGGGAGAAGACAAATAGCCCTCTCATATGCTTCAAACGGTTTTTCAATACGTCTCTCGGTTCCTGAACGGCAAGGAGTTGTTCTGACTGCTTTTTCCATATAAACCAATGGGGTGTCTCACAAAGATAGAAATCTTTTTCCACCTCTCTGTGTCACACACACATGACAGTTAGCAGAGGATTGATAACCATAGCAATGGAACACAGGAGGCGATTGGCTGCTGGTTAGGACTACAAATACGCATCACTGTAGTTCTAATCAACACTCAGTTAAAACAGAGGGCTGAGCTGCCATTTAGAGCTACTGGCTGTTTTGGCCAGTAAATAACGGATTTAACCCAAACACTGTTAGACATCTTAATTAGTGTGATCATTTAATATGAAGCTTATGTTTTTTTTCAAAATAAAAGCCTCAATATCCCCCTCAGGTTAATGCACCGCCTATGGCGGTGCAATAATATTAGCATGCATTATATTTTTCTCTCAGGTTAGGGAACTAAAAGGCTAATTAGCATTAGCCTTTTACCTTAAATAAGCTATTAGCTATTTTCTTACTTATTAGCCATGTTTAATATACTGAGTGGAGTAAGTCAATTACAGACAACATTCTAATGATATCCCACCTGCTATTGACAGCATTTAGGGAAAGATATGTTCAGCCTGCTTTGATCAGAAAAACTAACTGCTTCAAACAGTTACAATTCTGTCTCTCCCTCTCTGTCTCACTCACATGACAGCTGAACTGCTCTTTAGAACTACAATGACTGAAGGTTAGAACTACAACATGGCGGACACTCAGTGCCTACAAAAGAGGTCTGAGCTGAATGTCAGAACTACAAACATGGAGGAACTGTCAGTTACTACAGAGGAGGACTGAGCTGGCCTTTAGAACTACTTGTGTTTTGGGCTTTTTATAACTGATTTTACCCAACCATTGTTACACATGGGATTAGTGTGGCAATTTAAAATTAAGTTTAATGAAAATTTCAAAATAAAAGCCTTGAATATTTTTACATTATGTAATTGCTCTTTTTGGCTTTATTTGACTTTTTCATCCAAAGCACTGTTACACATGGGATTAGTTTGGCCCTTTGAAATGAATCATACTGAAAACTTCAAAATAAAAGCCTTGAATATTTTTACATCACATAACTGCTCTTTTGAGCATTATATAACTGATTCAACCCAGTGACTATTAGACATGGGATTAGTTTGGCCCTTTGAAATGAAGCTTAACAAAAATTTCAAAATAAAAGACTTGAATATTTTTACATCATGTAATTGCTCTTTTGAGCATTATGTAACTGATTCAACCCAGTGACTATTAGACATGGGATTAGTTTGGCCCTTTGAAATGAAGCTTAACAAAAATTTCAAAATAAAAGACTTGAATATTTTTACATCACATAACTGCTCTTTTGAGCATTATGTAACTGATTCAACCCAGTGACTATTAGACATGGGATTAGTTTGGCCCTTTGAAATGAAGCTTAACAAAAATTTCAAAATAAAAGACTTGAATATTTTTACATCATGTAATTGCTCTTTTGAGCATTATATAACTGATTTAATCCATTGAGTGTTATACATGGGATTTGTGTGGCCCTTTGAAATGAAGTTTAACAAAAATTTCAAAATAAAAGCCTTGACAAATTTTACATCATGTAATTGCTCTTTTTGGCTTTTTTTTTTTACTTTTTCATCCAAAGCACTGTTACACATGGTATTAGTTTGGCCCTTTGAAATTGAGCATACTGACAATTTCAAAATAAAAGCCTTGGATATTTTTACATGACATAACTGCTCTTTTGAGCATTATATAACTGATTCAACCAAATAACTATTAGACATGGGATTAGACTTGTCCTTTGAAATGAAGCTTAACAAAAGTTTCAAAATAAAAGCCTTGACAATTTTTACATCATGTAATTGCTCTTTTTGGCTTTATGTGACTTTTTTTATCCAAAGCACTGTTACACAATGGAATACTGTGGGCATTTAAAATGAAGCTTACTGCAAATTTCAAAATAAAAGCCTCAATATGCCCCTGAGTTTAGTGCACCGCCACAGGCGGTGCAATAATATTATTCTGCATTATGTTTTTCTCTCAGGTTAGGGAACTGCCTTGCGCAGCAAGGCAGTTCATTAGCATTAGCATTTTAGCTTAAATAAGCTATTAGCTATTTATTTTACTTATTAGCCGTGTTTAGTATACTGAATGGAGTAAGTCAATTATAGAAAACATCCTAGTGATGTCCCACATGCTACTGACAGCAATCATGCTAACATTAGAATTTTTGCTAATTTTAGCTGATACACTTACTTTATCATACTGGATGGTGCACGTCCATGTTAGTAAACATTCTTGTGAATCTCCTCATATGACTGCAGCTTTCTTTAGCATTGATGCTAATTTCTAGCATCAGGGCACACTTTGGCAGGCCCCGGTTAAATTTCTTCAGGAATTTTCTAGTTATCAGCTTTTATAGCCTATAATAACATTATATACGCTGTTAATGACTTATTTTAACTGAGATGCTTCGCTTTGAAAATAATTAAACTTTAAGACTAAAAAGGAAGAGGAAAGAATACAGCAAACTCAAACCACGAATCACACGTCACAGAATGACGTCAATGACCGCCTGAAACAGAGTCTTTGAATGTAGGCCTTCTGCGATCATTTGGTCACTAATCATTTTCTTTGTCTTGCAGGTAAATGCTTGTAAACACAAAAGCCATTAAAGATAGGTTATCCTTTCTAAAATGGACGAGCATCGCTATGCAGGATAAAAAGAGAATTTTTAGTCCGGGTCTTTATTTAAAGGCCTGTATGAAAAGGAGGAGGATATGTGGCCTCTGATTGGCTCAGCTGGTTATTGGTATTAAATGACGGCAATCTGTGTCATGTGACTAAACTTTAATAGTCACGTGACATTTGATATAGCTATATGATGTTGCTATATAGAAATAGATATTTAAATCTTCATCACTGTATTTTTTATACAGTCTTTGAATGTAGACTGTATAAAATCTGCATTTTATACAGTCTATTTGCGATAATTTAGTCACTTTGTCTTTTCTTTGTCATGTCAATATTTGTAAAAACAAAAACAAAATATTCTACCAGTTTATAAAATGTATAATTACATTACAAAAAAAAATGTCATTACAGGAAATCTTAGTGACAGGGCCTGTAAATGAAAGTATATATAATTAAACTCAGGGGCGATTCTAGGATCTGACCTTTAGGGCTGCTGAGCCCCCAGCAGGGATAAGACCCATGAAAAGATATTTGTTTGTTCAGTTTTCTAAATCTAACTGCGTATTTACATACATTCACAAACAAAATAAAGAGACATGTTGTCAGTAATTCATAGAATAAAAGAACAATGTTCATTTTACTCAAACATAAACCTATAAAGAGTAAAATCAGAGAAACTTTTCATTTTTTCCAGAGGTGTATATACTCAGTTTGAAATAAAATCTCAAGATTACATCATGCCTGCCAACATCTGCTAACATTAATGAGTTCAATCGATGCATTTTTATGACAGGCTAAATGTGTGTTGGGCATTGTGATTCTTGATATTTTTTGTTCAATGGCTCTTTTTTTTGTAAATAAGATTCTTAATCTTTTATTTCTGGCCAGTGTTCACTGTTTTGTTTGTCCATTATTCTTTTCACACCCATATTTCCCATGTTTTGTCCTTTATCTCTTTTTTCATGCAGCTCTCCATGTCCTGTTAGTTCCTCCCAGCTTAGATCAGCTTGATCTGTTTCTTTAGACTCAGTGGGAACAGAATGAATGTGAGAAGAGATTCTGAATTTGAGGTTATTTTTAAACCATAAAAGTTGATCAAACTTTAATGTTTTCTTTTGCTTGTTTTCATACAAACAAAACATAACTTGTTTGTACCAGGCTTCATGCCAATGAGTCTAAATAGCATAAAAAAAGGAAATCAAATGATTGTCCTTCTGCTCTAAAGCAGATTTATCATCTCAAATGATCCAAACCTGATATCTGAATAAAACCAAAGCAGTGACGGCAAAAAAAGCTTTTATTGAAATTTCTTACAACTTAATGTTATTTCACTCTATGATCAGCTTAATAACTTTCCATGCTTTCATAAATCAAGTGAAAGTTACACAAAAGACTAAACAGAATACAAAAACCTCCAAAATACACCATGACATCATAATTAATAAAAATAACATGACACTGCGAAATATATACAAAAAATTTAATATCTTCCTCATGCTTTCACAAATCAAGTGAAAGTTACACACAAAATGAAACAGAATACAATAAGTCCAAAAATACATGTATTATATTACATCATAATACATAGAAATAACCTGACACTGCAAAATATTTGACATTCTTTAATATCTTCCTCCTGCTTCCTGTCTTGTAAATAAACACCATGATTTTCACACTGTTGTGAGACTTTTCTTTAGCATTGTGATGACTGTGAAATATAAATTTAATCTTTAAATGTACACATTTGTTCAATTTTTACTCTTCAGAAACCAACAAAATGTGTGTTTTTGCACTGAGCAGGAGCCACAATGATCTTTTGTAATTCCATCAGATTATGCAGCATATCTTCTTCATTCCAAACATTACATACACATTATTACATAAAAACATGCTACCATGACTTTTTTTTTTTAACAATATTAGTTTCTGGACAGAGGAAATGAGCTGAACACATTCTTCAACAGGTTCAGTCCAGGAACAAGCTCATCATCTTCCTCTCCTGTCTGCAGCCAAACAGATTTCTCATCCTCCTCTGACCCACAGCTTTCCTGTCAAACCTCAGATGTTCCATCTTCCACCTCAGTCATGGACTCTTCTGCTTCCACAAGTTTGTCTTTAACCACATCAGGAGACGCTGCTGCTCCCTTTGCCTCCACCTCCAACTTTTCTGTATCTAGAAGTCAGGTGAAGAAGCAGCCGGAGAGACTGAACAGGAACGAGGCTGCAGGTCCAGATGCTGTCAGTCCCAGATTCCCTCTGTGGGATTCTGCAGCATCTCTTCAACCTTTGCCTGACCCAAGAGGAGGTTCCGTTGTTGTGGAAGACATCCTGTCTGGTTCCGGTACCGAAGAAAAGTCACCCATCAGTCATAATGACTGTAGACCCGTTGCCCTGACGTCCCACATCCTGAAGGTCCTGGAGAGACTCCTGGTGGCCCACTTGAGTAAGCAGACGATCACATATCAGGACCCCCTGCAGTTTGCTTATCGCCGTGGAGTTGGAGTTGATCAGACACCTGCTTCAACAAACCCACTGTCATCTGGACAAAACAAGCAGGCAGCACAGTGAGGATCAGGGTCTTTGGTTCCCAGGTGCATTGAACATAATTCAGCCTGATCTGCTCTGTTAGAAACTCCAGAAGACACAGATGGAGGCCTCAACAATCACCTGCATCTGTGACTACCTGACAAACAGACCACAGTTAGTGAGACTGAAGACTGTGTGTCTAACCAGGTGGTCAACAACATGGGAACACCACAGGGCACTGTACTCTCACCATTCATTTTCACCCTCTACTGTTCAGACTTCCAGCACAAGTCCGACTTCTGTCATCTACAGAAATACTCAGACGACTCTGCAGTTGTTGTGTATCAGAGGAAGACAAGAGGCTGAGTACAGAGATCTGGTGGATCACTTTGTGGCCAGGTGAGGGAACAATCATCTAATCTTGACTGTAAACAAAACAAAGGAGATGGTTGTTGATTTCAGGAGAAACAGGAAACCCTATTTCCATCATGGGAGAAGATGTGGAGGTGGTTCAGGAATATAAATACCTCGGTGTTCATCTGGAACACAGACTGGACTGGAGACGCAACAGAAGGCAGGAACCACATGGACAAGCCGTCTACAAAAAGAGACAGAGCAGACTGCACTTCTCCAGGAAGCTAAGATCCTTCAAGGTTTGCAGCAAGTTGCTGCAGATCTTTAAGTCTGCTGCTGAGAGTGTCATCTCTTCTGCTATCATCTGTTGGTGCAGCAGCATCAGAGCCAGGAACCTCAAAAGGTTCAACAATCTGATAAAGAAGGCTGGATTGGTTCTGGTTCTGTTCTGGAGATGACTGTGGAACCTCTGGAGATGACGCAAAGAAAGATTCTTCACAAGAGTCAAGAAAGCTATGGACGACTCTGACCGTCCTCTTCATGAGTCTGTATGGGGAAAACAGAGTATCATCAGTCAGAGGCTTCTTCAGGTTTGCTGCAACACAGACAGCTACAAAAGATCTTTCCTGCTGACAGCAATCAGTCATCTGCAATAACTCTTTGAAGAATCTGAATTAATGAGCCACAACTACATTTCATTTCCCTTTGGGATCAATAAAGTCAAAGCATGTTTGGGTAATTCTTGCACACTACTCAAAGTTTGATAGAAAAAAATATTCAACAATTGGAAGTTATGGTGGAAACATTTTTGTGGTTTCAATGAAATGAAACGAAAAATGTAAAAAGATAATGAAGTTTCTCTTTTCCTGTGCAGTTTCACCTGTTTGCAGCTCGTTTTGCTGTTTGCTGCGCGTTTGCAGTTGTCGGCCACAGTTTCTGATCAAGTCATTATCTCCTCAACCTTCACCATCATCTGTTACAACCAGTAGATGGACAAAGTAACCTGCTGCTGTAAGTGTTGGTCAACTCATGCTTGGTTTGTTATTGAAGGACCTGCTTCACATGGTCCTTCTTTATTCTGTGTCCTCAGGTGTCCCCCTGTTGCATCAGGAAACTTCATCTTGGGATTTCCAGCAGGATTTTCTGAGTCCCTTCAGTCCTCTGTGTCTTCTCTCTCCTGATTGGTCCAGTGCTGCTGGTGATGCTGGAGAATCATCACATAATAATACACACATTCCTTAATCTCTGTCTAAATAACAGATGATTAAAGTGAATTCCCGATCAAGTCATCATGTCCTCACCTTTTCCACAATCTGTTACAACCAGTAGATCAGCAGTTGGAGCAGGTCGTCTTCTTTAATTGTTGGTCAACTCAAGTTGAGGTACATGAGTTGACGGAGAAATGAAATAAAGAGAAAAGACATCAGAGTTTAAAAAAAAGAGAACATTGACAGAAGAAAGAACAGCTTTGAAATGTGACCTTAATTTCATTCATATTTAAAATTGTTAGCTGGGTAAAAATAAGTTTTCTTACTTTTTTTCGTCAACAGGGTTCTCTTCTCTACCTCCACCTTACTGGTGGTGTTGAAGGTGGAGGTTTACAGGTGGAGCATGTCTTCTTTAATTGTTGGTCAACTCAAGTCATGGTACATGAGTTGACGGAGAAATGAAATAAAGATAAAACATAACAGGGTTAAAAAACAGAGAATATAAATCTGCAGAAAAAAGAAAAGGTTTGAAATCTGATCTCAATTTCATCCATATTTAAAATTGTTACTCGGGTAAAAATAGGTTTTCTTACTTTTTTTGTCAACAGGGTTCTCTTCTCTTCCTCCGTCTGACTGGTGGTGTTGAAGGTGGAGGTTTACAGGTGGAGCAGGTCTTCTTCTTTAATTGTTGGTCAACTCAAGTCAAGTGACATGAGTTGACGGAGAAATGAAATAATGAGAAAAGACAACAGAGTTAAAAAAAGTGAACATGGACAGAAGAAAGAACAGCTTTGAAATTTGACCTCAATTTCATCCATATTTAAAATTGCTAGCCAGGTAAAAATAGGTTTTTTACTGTTTTTTTGTTAACTGGGTTCTCTTATCTTCCACTGTCTGACTGGTGGTGTTGAAGGTGGAGGTTTACTGGCTGACGAGATCCAACCTGGAATGATCAGAGAATCAGAGATCTGCCACCAGCATGATGTGAAGGTAGAATGCAAAAACTTACAAACGGTGTGAAAAACAAGGGATCCAGAAGGCAGGAACCACATGGACAACGATGAAAGAATCCAGCGATGAGCAGCTAAAACCTGAAAGATTAAAAACTGGGAGACTGCATTAGTAGAGGAACAGGACAGAATAATTTACTATATTGGAAAGCAGCGTGTAGGGAAGCACCACTATTACACCCTGAAACAGGACGGAGTTGAGAGGAAAACACAAAGACGAAGAAAAGTCCCGGTGCAAGGCGCTACCTAAGGCTTCCTCAGTCCTGCCAGAAACCTTAACATCTAAAATACTAAATTTAGCAGCGGAACAAAGAAAAGCCCCGGTGCAAGGCGCTACCGAAGGCTTCCACAGGCTTCCTAGAAACCCAATGGCTTTAATAAAAAACATGAGAGAAATGATGATGTCCTAATGTGACTTCCCAAATAGGTCTTCAGTTTTTACAGATCCCAATCTAATCAGAGTCACTTGACAAGACGTAGTGAGGTCTAAAAAACACGTGTCTGGAGCTCTCTCTTGCTGTAATTCCGCTAGATGTTGAAGGTATTGCTTCCTCTTCTGTGTCCTCTTCAGTCCCCATCCAGAAAAAGCAGTCAGGGTATGACAAAGTTGAATCTTCAAAGTATATTGATGGTGAAGGACTGAAAACGAGGGGTGACAGAATGGGATCCTCATATGTCGACATTGGTGAGAGACAGAAAACACTGGGTGGCAAAATAGGATCTTCAAAGTGCGTCGGTGTTGAGGGACTGAGGACGGGGGATGACCAAATAGGATCTTCAAAGTGCGTCGGTGTTGAGGGACTGAGTACGGGGGATGACAAAATAGGATCCTCATATGGCGACATTGGTGAGAGACTGAAAACACTGGGTGGCAAAATGGGATCTTCAAAGTGCGTCGGTGTTGAGGGACTGAGGACGGGGGATGACCAAATAGGATCTTCAAAGTGCGTCGGTGTTGAGGGACTGAGTACGGGGGATGACAAAATAGGATCCTCATATGGCGACATTGGTGAGAGACTGAAAACACTGGGTGGCAAAATGGGATCTTCAAAGTGCGTCGGTGTTGAGGGACTGAGGACAGGTGTTGAGGGACTGAGGACGGGGGATGACAAAATAGGATCCTCATATGGCGACATTGGTGAGAGACTGATAACACTGGGTGACAAAATGGGATCCTCATTTGGCGACGTTGGTGAGAGACTGATAACACTGGGTGACAAAATGGGATCCTCATTTGGCGACGTTGGTGAGAGACTGATAACACTGGGTGACAAAATGGGATCTAAAAAGTGCATCAGTGTTGAGGGACTGAGGACGGGGGATGACAAAATAGGATCCTTATATGGCGACATTGGTGAGAGACAGAAAACACTGGGTGACAAAATGGGATCTAAAAAGTGCGCCAGTGTTGAGGGACTGAGGACGGGGGATGACAAAATAGGATCCTTACATGGCGACATTGGTGAGAGACAGAAAACACTGGGTGACAAAATGGGATCTAAAAAGTGCGTCAGTGTTGAGGGACTGAGGACGGGGGATGACAAAATAGGATCCTTATATGGCGACATTGTTGAGAGACTGATAACACTGGGTGACAAAATAGGATCCTCATATGGCGACATTGTTGAGAGACTGATAACACTGGGTGACAAAATGGGATCCTCATTTGGCGACATTGGTGAGAGACTGATAACACTGGGTGACAAAATGGGATCCTCATTTGGCGACATTGGTGAGAGACTGATAACACTGGGTGACAAAATGGGATCTTCAAAGTGCGTCGGTGTTGAGGGACTGAGGACGGGGGATGACAAAATAGGATCTTCAAAGTGCGTCGGTGTTGAGGGACTGAGGACGGGGGATGACAAAATAGGATCTTCAAAGTGCGTCGGTGTTGAGGGACTGAGGACGGGGGATGACAAAATAGGATCTTCAAAGTGCGTCGGTGTTGAGGGACTGAGGACAGGTGGTAACTCAATGGGATCGTCATATTCCGTCTTTTGGTACGGAAAGGACAGGACACTATACTTGGTCCTCTTGGCTGGGGGCTCCTCTTCCGCATCACTGTTCTTTGTCCTCTTTCCGTTTATGCCAGTCACAGATGTCACATGAGCCGCGTCCTCTTCCAAACCTACCTGATGATGTTGCAAGGTACCGATAGGTCTGGACTTCTCTGGACGCAAAATGGGCTCTTCCTGTTTGTCAAGTCCAGATGGGAATTCAACTGAATTCCCATCTGCCATGTCTTCTTGGGGCTTCTGAGCCACCCCTAATTTAATGTTTGGTTGAAGGACCTGGACAACCCGAAATCGGGATCTAAAGTCATCCTGGTCTCCATTACCTACCTCGTCTTCACTGGAGCTGTTAGTAGAGCTACCACTGGAGCTGGTAATATTGCTATCAGTGGAGCTGGTAGAACAGTCCACAGACTGCGGAGGTGAACTATACTTCAACTCCTCTCCGTGGTCTTCAGAAACCATGTCGGCTTCATTTAACCGCAACTTACCGTGTTCCTCACCATTATCTGGACGTCCCTCCAACGTCGGGGATCCATCTGCTGGAAGCGCCATGGTATGGGCTGTGAAGAAAAAAACAAAGCCAAAAAAGCTATAAATCTGTATCTTGAAAAAATCACAAAAGTCCAAAGCAATGTTTAGAGGGAACACTTAAATACCAACAATACAATAACCCAGCTTTGTGAATGTGTTTGTTTTTCTTGAATATATTTAATTAGCAATATTAATGCTATGCCAGATGTGATTATACAACAAGAACGGGAATTAAGAGATAAAATAAATAAAGCTTATCTTTAGTCACACAAAAAAAAACAGCAAAAAACACAATTTTACATAAAAACCAGAACAAACTCTAAAACTCAGTGATCAAACACGTATAAACCATCAGCACTCAGACAAACAAACTTGCAGCTTCATCTTGGTACCAATCAATCATTAAACACAATAAATCAAATTTAGATTTATTGGTAATTCATCCCTAGCCATAAACTCTTAAAATAAAATAAAACCCTGCAACAAAATGGATTCACTAAAAGTAATTTTCTCAAACTAAAGTCAAATGTTTTCCAATCACCACTATTAATATTGCTGACTCTTTCTGAAAATGTAATCAGCGTGAAAATATATTACAGCTCCAAACATGCAAAGGACCAACACAGCATTTCGTAAACAACTAATTATTCAAAACTCCTCTTTCTTAGAAAAAGCAAACTAAGCAATAATGGTTTAGTAAATACAAACTAAACTACTTAGAAATAATACAGGACAAATATGTATCTAAAAACTTTTCTAATATTCAAGTATGAAGGTTTTATTTCAAGCAACGTATCCAAGGAGACCAAATGTGTTATTGAGGCATTTTTTGAAACCTGGACCAGACACTGACTACTTATTCCAAAGATCTGAATAAAACAAAACGGATTTTCTAAAACCAGAAATAACTTTTTAAACCACATAAACAATGTCAAACCCCTGCAATCCCTCCAAGATTTTAACTAACAAATGAATCACAACTGGACCCACTGAAACTGAGATGATTGTTTTTCTAATGAATTTTAACATTCACTGTTAACATTCAAGTGACTTCTGAAAATGATACGTCACTAAAATGCAATGGAACAAAAGGCTGTTTTTCTGGTCTTGAGTAATTACAGTAAACTAAATAATTTAGTTACTTTGTGAAATCAACAGGCACACATTGATTGTTCTTTAATTACTTTTTATAAGAATAAAGCTGTGTGTTGTTATTTAATCAATGTATCCATGGAGACTACATATGACACATTTTTCACAAAGCTGCGTTGAAGTCATTTTAAATAATGTCACCAATGTATCCATGGAAACTAAATATGTTTGTCTAGGCATTTATCAAAAAGACAAAAAGGGCAAAGAACCATCCAGTTTACCAAGAATTGGAATCCAAAGTCATCAAAGATGATTTTCACAAATAAATCATTATTTTGTTTGTGAAAATTAGCTTTGATTGATGATCACTACGACTATACACGATTCACTGCCTATTAATGGTCTATCATTAACGAACACACACACTTACAATGCTTATTACTGGGGCGACAGTGGTAGGAGTTTGCCCTGCAATGGTCCGCCTCTGTCGTTGTGTCCTTGAGCAAGACACTTCTCTCACCTTTAGCTGGAGTTTATTGCTGGCACGATACAACATCTGTGGCTACAATCCATTAGCTTATAAACATCAGTGTGTGAACGCGTACATGAATGGAAATTTTATGGAAAGCGTCCTAACAAACCGTTAGTCTGATGTCATTACCATGGAAACCAAGTATGTTTGTCAGGGCATTTAAAAAAAAACACAACCACATCAACATGTCCCTATCTTGAAAAAATAATGAAACTAAACAATTAAAATATAGGTTATTATAAGGGTAAACACTATTTTTTAAAATGTTTTTAAAAAATAATATTAAATATTTAAGGCATTTCATTTTGCGTGTCCATGGAAACTGAGTGTTTACCACGGCATTTTTCAAAAAATAACGGTCAAAAAACAAGCTAATTTTTCAGGAATTTGAAGTTAATTTAACTAATTTGACTATAATTCAGTAAAATGCATATATTTCTTAAATTATTACACCACAGTTTAACATTCCCGACATTTCCAGCGAAATTCAGTAAAGAAAAAGGCTCATTAGTTAACTAGTTAGTTAGATCTATGCTAGCAAAGAATGCTACTCTCTTTTTTTCTACAGCAGTCAGTATTTCTTTAAAACACACACACACACATACACGCAAAATAAACTAAACAAGTCACTAATATCTTAGTAATAACTTGCTTTCGTTTATTAAAAATAGTAGAAGAATGATTTTAACCTTCCAGCTGGTCACCCTGCTGCTTCTTCTCCCGGTCAGGAAACGTCTTTCGCAGGTTTGGTATCCACGGGTTTCTTCAGCAAGTGCGAATTTCAGCAAGTTCTTCTTCAGCAAGTTTTGCACAGCAGATTCTCGACAAGCTCAAACCTTCCGAGGCTTTAAAGGCTCCTTCAGGCGTCTCTCTCAAAAGTCCCGTAGCAAAGGGGAAAGAATTCAGAAGGTCGGCGTCATTTATAGGCTTGAGGACGCTAACGTCGTTGCCATGACTTCCATTGACGAACGCACGCGCTGGTGCGTGAGAGAAATTGGACTACAAATAACGCAGATAACACAAGTATCGCGTTGTCTTGTTCATCACTCCGTATGCTGCCACCTACTGGCCAACCGCTCCTCGACCCAAATATTAATGCAGGGAACCCTTTCCACATTTATGCTAGTTCTTCCAGAAGCAAAAAAATATATATAGTAATGCTCAGATAATTATTTGCAGTCATTCTAAGACACGAACTTTCACATTATAAATCCAGAGGTGGTCCAATCGGCGGACATTGTTACCCGATGCATTACTGAATAATACAAAGCCAACATTTTCTCCAGGAAAAACTTTAATTTATATTTCAAGTCTTAATTTGAGATAATAATCTGAAAAAAAACCCAATATAATAGCTTGAAAATATTTATCAATATATTAAATCTTGCTTTAACTCATAAGGTTCTTCAAAAAGTTGCTAATAACCAGATCCTCCATGGTAATGAATACGTCTAGGCTGGCTTACACCTTTTTTTTTTCTTTCTTCATTTCATTTAAGCATTTTTACTTGCACATCTAAAACAATTTTACGGTGTCATGTTTCTTTCACATATGAATCCACTCGTGTTCAAGTTGGTTAATTTAATTTATACATACATTTTACACACCAGGACATTAAAAGTATTTTTTGTTTTACAATTTTCAGTTCATACATGAATGTAAAAAAAAAAAAAAAGTTAATATTACAACATGCATCCATGAATACTGCGATCATGGTTTTTCAACATTAGCACAAAACTTGGGGAAAAAAGACAAAAGAGGATAAGAAGATACCAAAAATATGTATATCTGTATAAATATAAATCTTAAGAGTAACAAGATTGTATCAAACACAAAGGAGAGAAAAAAAACTTAAGTGCTTTAGAGTAAAAAATACAAACTGAAGGTTTATAAAAGCCTTAAGGAAATGAGAGAACAAAGTCAGTTGAAGATTGTCAGTCGTAACTCTAACACACACATCCAGGAAAGCACGACACACACTTTGCATTCGCTCATTCTGAAGCCGTCTTTGCCCACAGAGAAGGCAGTCCGGGTTAACAAAGACGGAACAACACATAGCGCTGGGGAACAATGACAGAGCAGCACCAGCCTTTGATCACTATCAAACATAATCCTGATGAGTTAGCGTTGTATTTCTTCCTGTCGTGCAGCTAAATGGCAACAATGCTGGCTGTGTTTACATGCATGAAGTCGGCTTCAAACTAGCGCTAAACACTTTCATAAAAACGACAACGAACCGGTTATTTCACATTAAATTATAGCTGCTGTTGTGTAGCTGGCCTGTTAAATGAAATGTAAAAATCAAGCAAAAGACAAATTTATAAAGCAACTCAGCCTGGGTCTCCCACTTTTTAACCTGCCCATGTCTGGTTGCAGCAATATGAAGTCAGAATGAAGAAAAATAAGTGAACAACAATTCAATCTGGGTGTTTCAATCTGCATTGAATTGGATGGAAAAGTTCACTTCGGTCCTTATAATTCTCTGTCCTTGCTCCTCATATTCTCTGGGTTCTGCTGGTCGGCTTGTTAGTTCTGGATCAGAGGAAGAGGAATGTTTGTTGCATGTGAACACAGTGAAACAGAGAATGCTCTGTCAGACTCCCCACGGCAAAAACAAGAGACAAAAAGAAGTCTTCAGAAAAAATAAAAAAAACTACAAAAAACAAGGCAGTCTTAAGATTGTGTTGCTTAGAAACGCGCCGGTGGGAGGAGGACAGCTGATCTCCGCCTTGCAGCGGGAGGAAAGCAGGTGGCTCAGACGGTGCAGGTGAGCTAACGGTGATTTTTGCATTAAACTACTATAAAACCTGCAATAGTGCCGAATATGCATGCGCTAATTTTAGCCAGGATGTTGCACATAACTTAAGTGTCAGAATCCATTCCTAATATATTCCGATGTGTTTCCAGATGTTGGTAAACCATCAGTGCGGTGCTTCTGCAGCCTCTGAGTTGCAGGATGTCTCATCAAGTGTCCGTCTTCCTGACTGCCACTCGGTGTTTGACCTTCAGGATGTCCAGAGACCTTCACCTTTCTGGAGCTGGGATCACATGAGCCCGATGTGCTGATGAAACATTTCTAATTTTTAAAAAAATGTGGCTGATGTTCTTACAGAGTTGAAGTGCATTAACGATCTGTTGTTTTTAGCTTCTCAATACGTTTAATTATGATTAAACTGATGTTCATACTGAGAGCAAATAAAGCTGTGTTCTTTCTAATCTGACTGGTTCTACTTTTAATCAAACTATTCATGTTTTCACATTTTGGTCACCAAGAATCACGGTCGTTTCAGGAGATGAGAAGATTAAAGACGATTAAAAGGTTCTAAACTTTAGTCTAGAAAATATTCCTTTCATTTACTTTCATCAATTTAGTTACATCTACTAAAGCAGCTTAAAATATTAAAATGTCACTTAACTTTGCATTTCAAAGAACCCTTTAAAGGGAAAGAACCCTTTAAAGAGAAAGAACCCTTTAAAGAGAAAGAACCCTTTAAAGAGAAAGAACCCTTTAAAGAGAAAGAACCCTTTAAAGAGAAAGAACCCTTTAAAGGGAAAGAACCCTTTAAAGAGAAAGAACCCTTTAAAGGGAAAGAACCCTTTAAAGAGAAAGAACCCTTTAAAGAGAAAGAACCCTTTAAAGGGAAAGAACCCTTTAAAGAGAAAGAACCCTTTAAAGAGAAAGAACCCTTTAAAGAGAAAGAACCATTTAAAGGGAAAGAACCCTTTAAAGAGAAAGAACCATTTAAAGGGAAAGAACCCTTTAAAGAGAAAGAACCATTTAAAGGGAAAGAACCCTTTAAAGAGAAAGAACCATTTAAAGGGAAAGAACCCTTTAAAGAGAAAGAACCCTTTAAAGGGAAAGAACCCTTTAAAGAGAAAGAACCCTTTAAAGAGAAAGAACCCTTTAAAGGGAAAGAACCCTTTAAAGAGAAAGAACCCTTTAAAGAGAAAGAACCCTTTAAAGTGCATTCCTAAGTTTTATTGATCCAGTTCTGGATCCGTGGAACCAAACCAGCAGCTCTCTTCTCATCAAAGCCTAAATTGATGTATTAAGTTGGATAATGTTCAGGTTGGCACCTTAACACTGCTTGTCAACCTCTCTGGATGTCCACTCAATAACTAATTATTATTATACCAAGTTATTATAATTAATAATTATTATTAATAAATAATAATAATTATTATTATTATGATACCAAATTATTATAATTAATAATAGTTATTAATAAAAAATAATAATTATTATTATTATTTTATTATTACACTAAATTATTATAATTATTATTATTTTATTATAATAATAATAATTTATTATATATTATACCAAACTGTAATAATAATAATGGATATTATTATTATAGTTTGGTATAATAATAATACCAAATTATTATTTTCTTTGCAGTTGTGAAACATTTCAAACTTCCCATATTATTTCATTACTCATCAATCATTTGTTACTTAAACAACCCACTCTATGGAGGAAATTGTTTCCTGAATTTAGGAAACTAAAACTACATCAAAATCCTGCGTTATGCGATGATAATAACTTCTCTACAACTTCCTATAACCTGTTTCCAAGCAAAACCCAAAGGGTTAAAAAGCCTATTTCTATGTTCCTTAGGAAAAAGGTTCATTGGATCCTTTGTGATTTTAGATTTCACAGTTTATGTTTAAGGTTACTCCACTAGCCTGAGTTATCTCTATTGTCAGATGGAGCACAAAACAAACCCACTCCCCCCTTCATGAACCTCCTCTCACCTCTTGCAGGGGCAGGAAAAAGAGCTGATAAGGATTTCAAGAGAAACTCCTAATTCTTCTGCTGCTTCATTAGCATTTGGCTCTTGTATCATGAGATATGTTTTAGTTTCATCTCATTTTAAAATGTGGGAGTCTTCTGTTGCTTTACTTCTAAAGTTGTAACTTTGTTATCATGCACTAGTGTTTTGCCAGGGGGCTTCATATGGTGGTCAGTTGGACCTGGTGGGGGTCGGAGTTGCAGCACCGCTGCAGCTTCTGCCTGTTCTCCCCTGCTGAGCTGCTGCAAGCTGCTGTGAGCAGGAGTTGCAACTCCTCCCTGGTGCTTCATTGTTCTCTAGTCTAAATAAACATACTTGTTGCTTCCTCCTGCTTATTTTCATTTGCAACACTCTCTTCTTTCTGTAGTTGCTTTTAATCATGTCTTATTACAGTTTAGTGTTGATTCTCTACAAGTAGCTCCTCATGCACCAGTGTCACACAAAAAGATCTTTTTCCCAATAACCAATAGTTATTTCAGGCTTAATGTTAACCATTGATAGCAAATCGTGTAAATTTAGCAAAACTTCCTTTGTTTGATCAATTTCCATTTCATTCACTTCATCTAATTTGGGATGCGATGTCTCATTATCAGACTCTGGTTCACTCAGAGCTGATTCTAATTATACTCAGGCGTTTTGTTTCTCAGGACAGTTTCTGGCCAAATGTCCTTCTTTTCCACAACACCCTGAATTATTTGATCTTAGATTTCCTCTTCTCCCTCTAAAACCTCCTTTTTATAAAATATTCCTGCTGAAGCTTTTTTTTTAATGTTTACTACCTTCTCAGCATGGAGGGAAATAATTCACATACTCATCTAATGTTCCAGTTCCCAATTCTATATAAATGATTTACTCATATTAACCCATAATTTACTATCCATTTGTTCAGAAGGTTTTATTTTCACAGGGTTCTGCCTTTCAATAACCTTCCAATCTTTACACTGCAGTTCATCTTTTGGTTCACACTTACTGCTGTTTTACCCATTTTGAACAATTTAGTCCAGTTCATCAACACATAGGATGTTCTAAAACTGGGATTTTTATAGCGGGGTAACAATTTTAACAAATACCAATTGTAGTTATTCTCATTAAAATATTTCTGAAACCGAACTGAAAAAAGAAGCAAGTTTATAAACGGTGTACAGAAACAATAAACCCCAGAAAAAAACACTAAAGTAAAAGCAAAACCGTAATAAAAATAAAAAGCACAAGAAACTCAAAACAAAAAACAACAGTAACAGAAGTTGTACCATTATGGTCTGGAAAGTGCTCTCTTCTTCTAGTTGTTCACTCGTCAAAGTTAAACTTGACTTTCCAGACTCAATTGTCTCCCCTGAGGGAAGATAGGAAGAATCCTTCCCTATGTCAGTGGTCTGGGCAGCAGTTGGTACCTGGATCCAGCTATCAGTGGGGGCCTGTGTCCCATCGGCTTGTGCTGCCTTGGCCAAAGCCAAACTTGAGTTCTTAGACTCAACTGTCTCTTTCTCCGAGGGAAGATTGGAGGAATCCTTCCCTCGGACAGTTTCCTGGACAGCTTGTTGGATCCAGGAACCAACTGCCGCCTGGCACCAATCTTCTACTGCTGCGTTTGTCAAACCAGCACTTGAATTCTCAGACTCAATTGTCTCTTTTTCCGAGGGAAGATTGGAGGAATCCTTCCCTCGGACAGTTTCCTGGATGGCTTCGTGGATCCAGGTATCAACTGCCGCGTGGCACCAATATATTGCTGCGTTTGACAAAACAGCATTTGAATTTGCAGACTCAACTGTCTCTTTCTCTGAGGGAAGATTGGAGAAATCGTTCCCTATCTCAGTAGTCCGGACAGCGCTCTCTTTATGGGTCCAGTCTTCTTGTGCCGTCTTCGTCCGAGCAAAAGTTGAGCCTTCGGATTCAACTTCTGGGTCCTTACCAGCCGGTGAAGGACCAAAAGGAAAAGCACAAAAATCATCGTGCTCAGAGATCCAAGCTTCTCCAGCCGGGGAAGCTTGGATCTCTGGTGAGGAAGGCTCCTCTAAAACTTCCCCAGCCGGGGAAGTTTCAAAAAGGAACGCATCGAAATGATCATTCTGGGAGAAGCAAGCTTCCCCAGCCGGGGAAGCTTGCTTCTGTGGCATGGAAGGCTCCTCTACAACTTCCCCAGCCGGGGAAGTTTCAAAAAGGATGGCATCAAGATCATCATTCTGGGAGAAGGAAGCTTCTCCAGCCGGAGAAGCTTCCTTCTGTGGCGAGGAAGGCTCGCAAGGAACCTCCACAGTGGAGGAAGGTTCAAAAAGGAATGAATCGAAATCATCGTATACAGACTCAGTGCTCTCGTCCTTAGAGACACTTTCGTCCGAATCGCTACCAGGAAAGATTTTGTCAAAAACCTTCTGCATTCCGGTGCTAACCAAATATCCAAGTCCAAAACCCAGGGGAAAAAACACGCCAACTAAAATCCTGTTCATAATGAAAAGCTTTGCTAGACACAGTGTTGAAGTTCGAAGAGCTGACTGAATATGAACTGATGATTTGAAATACAAGCCCTCATAACCTCAGAAGTTCTTTGATCGTTTGACCACATCACAGATGAGGTCATAGCTACAATGAGGTCACAGTAGTTCTGAGGCAATGTCTCGATTCTGCTCGTTTCTATGGAAACGCTCAGATCAGTTCCACATGACCCAAAAAATTGACCCTTTGCAACTGTGTCACTTAATCATTCGAGGTGCCATGACAGACGTCGGAAGTGAGGATGGGAGTATGGACCTTACCTCAGGGGCCGCTTTTCATTGGCTGATGCCCATTCTACCTGGTCACGTGCGTGGCCGTCTCACAAACACACTTAGCTTCCCGTTAGCTAAGTACAGCATAAAGGCAGAACTGATACAACTTCTACACCTTGAAGCCTGTCTGCTACACAGTCTTACGTTAGCTAAACAGATCAATATGCAATGTGTCTGTATCTGACATACACTAAAGATTTTATTCTAACACTAACTACTAGTGTTAGCGTTAGCACCAAGTACAGCTAGTCAATCAACCATCGCTGTGTTCAGGGAAGCGCTGATTAATAATTGAGAAATAAATATCAAGCCTGGAAACTTGATATCGTAACGGACTGAATGTTATGTTTTTAACGTAATCTTTGCTCGTCTTGCAGGGCGCAGGCGGTTGCTATGGTAACAAGTGTGCTTAAACTACAAAGAGAGAGAGAGAGTAAAAAGGTAGGAGTGGTTTTGAGTTGATCACCTGTTCAGGTTATTTTACCTTTGTTTATCTTTGCTGTGGCGCATTACAGCCGCTGTAGTTTCTAAACGTTGGACTAATTACCTCGTTCGTTTGTGAGTTTACGTCATTCACAACAAACACCAAATGGAACAAATATATTTCATAAAATTTTAACAAACAAATGGCTTCTACCGCGGTAATTATGTGAAATTAAATTAATTATATCCCAACTTCAGAAGATTTGCCTTTACCTTTACAGAGCTCTTTGGTTCCTCCTGTCAGTCTGTAGCTTCTCATATTGACGTCATCAAACCAAATGTCAGATCTACCATAACTGACTGACACCTGCTGGCCTCAGGTTTGCAACCAGCTTGTGACTGAGAAACCAGTAACCTCCTCCCAGATGATGACATGAACTTGTTAGTTCCTCTGTCCATTGTAGTAGCTGATATATTGTGAAAATCCGGTAGAAATGATGCACTAATCGAGTCATGTTTACATAGAAACAACGCGCCGCGAGGCTTTGCTTGTGAGACTTGTGGTCACGTGGGTCGGTTGATTATAGCTTGACTATAGCTTGACTATAGCATCCATTGATTATAGATTGACTATAGCATCCACTGATTATAGATTGACTATGGCATCCATTGATTATAGATTGACTATAGATTGACTATAGCATCCATTGATTATAGATTGACTATAGCATCCATTGATTATAGATTGACTATGGCATCCATTGATTATAGCTTGACTATAGATTGACTATAGCATCCATTGATTATAGATTGACTATAGCATCCATTGATTATAGATTGACTATAGATTGACAATAGCATCCATTGATTATAGATTGACTATAACATCCATTGACTTAGCTTGGCAAACAGTAAATGAATGTTTACCTACATGAGCTTTTCTATACAAGAGAAACGACACTAGAAGTCCTTAATCTTCCAGACCAAAATGTGGAGATGATGAGACGGTCAGACATTTGTTTTGGGGATGTTCCTTTGCTCAACGGGTGTGGATATTATTGTTACCACGGTTACAGGTTATTATTTCATATATAATAATAGCCTATGTGTTGTTGAAGGAAAATTGGGGGAGGAATGATTTTTTGTGGTGGATAATTGTTAACTGAAAGACGCTCTTTGGAAAACGAAGAACATCCTGATTTTTAAGAAACATTTAGTAGCAGAAACAACTAATAAAAAGTGTGGCTACATTTATTAAAGAATATATTTGTAAAAACTCTTTGGGTAAAAAAAAAAGTGAAAACAAAATGTTAATGTGGAAAATACCTGGACAATTTTTGATCCTTTAGGACTAAATAGAATTTGTATATCTCCACTGAATGAACGGTTTGTGTATTACATAATATTTTATTATGCCCTATATTTATTATTATTATTTTACTTATGAGTGGGAAGACACACATTCCAGGCTAAACAATTACAGTGAAGTTTAACAGGGGCATTAAAAAATGTGTCGGCGATATTCAGTGGGTTGTTTGATATCAGACAGAATGGATCAGGAGAGGAACCGCAGACCCGTCAGAACCTAAAGAACCAGACAGCAGCCTCTTCATCCCTCAGTCATTTTCTGAGACCGAAAAATAATATAGATGGCAATTTAAAGAACAAATCATACAAATAGATTAATAGTAAATAAATAAACATTGTGAAGAGAACATTAAAAACGTTTGTTAGGATTGTGTAGGAAAAATGTTGATATCTTTTATAAATACAGTGTTTTGTGGTCAATATTATTTCACCATTTTATTAATGTGGGTTGCCAGTTTGGATCAGGCTTCCTATCGAGCTTTAAGAATGATAGAAAACATTCTAACAAAAAGCCTCAGAAAGTATGTAGTTGCGCCCCTGCCAGCTCATGCAGGTTTTGATTAGATGTAAATACATACAATTCCATAATTCTTCGATCCAGCAGTGATAGAAGTTTGGTAATAATGCAACACCCATATTTCCCATGTGTTTTGTCCTTTATCTCTTTTTTCATGCAGCTCTCCATGTCCTGTTAGTTCCTCCCAGCTTAGATCAGCTTGATCTGTTTCTTTAGACTCCGTGGGAACAGAATGAATGTGAGAAGAGATTCTGAATTTGAGGCTAATTTTAAACCATAAAAGTTGATCAAACTTTAATGTTTTTAAACCATAAACGATGATCAAACTTTAATGTTTTCTTTTGTCTGTTTTTACTGTATATGACTTGACCTCAGATAACTTGTTTGTACCAGGATTCATGCCAACGAGTCTAAATAGAATAAAAAAAGGAAATCAAATGATTGTCCTTCTGCTCTAAATCAGATTTATCATCTCAAATGATCCAAATCTGATATCTGAATAAAACCAAAGCAGTGACGGCAAAAAAAAGCTTTTATTGAAATTTCTTACAACTTAATGTTATTTCACTCTATGATCAGCTTAATAACTTTCCATGCTTTCATAAATCAAGTGAAAGTTACACAAAAGACTAAACAGAATACAAAAACCTCCAAAATACACCATGACATCATAATTAATAAAAATAACATGACACTGCGAAATATATACAAAAAATTTAATATCTTCCTCATGCTTTCACAAATCAAGTGAAAGTTACACACAAAATGAAACAGAATACAATAAGTCCAAAAATACATGTATTATATTACATCATAATACATAGAAATAACCTGACACTGCAAAATATTTGACATTCTTTAATATCTTCCTCCTGCTTCCTGTCTTGTAAATAAACACCATGATTTTCACCCTGTTGTGAAACTTTTCTTTAGCATTGTGATGACTGTGAAATATAAATTTAATCTTTAAATGTACACATTTGTTCAATTTTTACTCTTCAGAAACCAACAAAATGTGTGTTTTTGCACTGAGCAGGAGCCACAATGATCTTCTGTAATTCCATCAGATTATGCAGCATATCTTCTTCATTCCAAACATAACATACACATTATTACATAAAAACATGCTACCATGACTTTTTTTTAACAATATTAGTTTCTGGACAGAGGAAATGAGCTGAACACATTCTTCAACAGGTTCAGTCCAGGAACAAGCTCATCATCTTCCTCTCCTGTCTGCAGCCAAACAGATTTCTCATCCTCCTCTGACCCACAGCTTTCCTGTCAAACCTCAGATGTTCCATCTTCCACCTCAGTCATGGACTCTTCTGCTTCCACAAGTTTGTCTTTAACCACATCAGGAGACGCTGCTGCTCCCTTTGCCTCCACCTCCAACTTTTCTGTATCTAGAAGTCAGGTGAAGAAGCAGCCGGAGAGACTGAACAGGAACGAGGCTGCAGGTCCAGATGCTGTCAGTCCCAGATTCCCTCTGTGGGATTCTGCAGCATCTCTTCAACCCTTGCCTGACCCAAGAGGAGGTTCCGTTGTTGTGGAAGACATCCTGTCTGGTTCCGGTACCGAAGAAAAGTCACCCATCAGTCATAATGACTGTAGACCCGTTGCCCTGACGTCCCACATCCTGAAGGTCCTGGAGAGACTCCTGGTGGCCCACTTGAGTAAGCAGACGATCACATATCAGGACCCCCTGCAGTTTGCTTATCGTCGTGGAGTTGGAGTTGATTCAGACACCTGCTTCAACAAACCCACTGTCATCTGGACAAAACAAGCAGGCAGCACAGTGAGGATCAGGGTCTTTGGTTCCCAGGTGCATTGAACACAATTCAGCCTGATCTGCTCTGTTAGAAACTCCAGAAGACACAGGTGGAGGCCTCAACAATCACCTGCATCTGTGACTACCTGACAAACAGACCACAGTTAGTGAGACTGAAGGACTGTGTGTCTAACCAGGTGCTCAACAACATGGGAACACCACAGGGCACTGTACTCTCACCATTCATTTTCACTCTCTACTGTTCAGACTTCCAGCACAAGTCCGACTTCTGTCATCTACAGAAATACTCAGACGACTCTGCAGTTGTTGGGTATCAGAGGAAGACAAGAGGCTGAGTACAGAGATCTGGTGGACCACTTTGTGGCCTGGTGAGGGAACAATCATCTAATCTTGACTGTAAACAAAACAAAGGAGATGGTTGTTGATTTCAGGAGAAACAGGAAACCCTATTTCCATCATGGGAGAAGATGTGGAGGTGGTTCAGGAATATAAATACCTCGGTGTTCATCTGGAACACAGACTGGACTGGAGACGCAACAGAAGGCAGGAACCACATGGACAAGCCAGTCTACAAAAAGAGACAGAGCAGACTGCACTTCTCCAGGAAGCTAAGATCCTTCAAGGTTTGCAGCAAGTTGCTGCAGATCTTTAAGTCTGCTGCTGAGAGTGTCATCTCTTCTGCTATCATCTGTTGGTGCAGCAGCATCAGAGCCAGGAACCTCAAAAGGTTCAACAATCTGATAAAGAAGGCTGGATTGGTTCTGGTTCTGTTCTGGAGATGACTGTGGAACCTCTGGAGATGACGCAAAGAAAGATTCTTCAGAAGAGTCAAGAAAGCTCTATGGACGACTCTGACCGTCCTCTTCATGAGTCTGTATGGGGAAAACAGAGTATCATCAGTCAGAGGCTTCTTCAGGTTTGCTGCAACACAGACAGCTACAAAAGATCTTTCCTGCTGACAGCAATCAGTCATCTGCAATAACTCTTTGAAGAATCTGAATTAATGAGCTACAACTACATTTCATTTCCCTTTGGGATCAATAAAGTCAAAGCATGTTTGGGTAATTCTTGCACACTACTCAAAGTTTGATAGAAAAAAATATTCAACAATTGGAAGTTATGGTGGAAACATTTTTGTGGTTTCAATGAAATGAAACGAAAAATGTAAAAAGATAATGAAGTTTCGCTTTTCCCGTGCAGTTTCACCTGTTTGCAGCTCGTTTTGCTGTTTGCTGCGTGTTTGCAGTTGTCGGCCACAGTTTCTGATCAAGTCATTATCTCCTCAACCTTCACCATCATCTGTTACAACCAGTAGATGGACAAAGTAACCTGCTGCTGTAAGTGTTGGTCAACTCATGCTTGGTTTGTTATTGAAGGACCTGCTTCACATGGTCCTTCTTTATTCTGTGTCCTCAGGTGTCCCCCTGTTGCATCAGGAAACTTCATCTTGGGATTTCCAGCAGGATTTTCTGAGTCCCTTCAGTCCTCTGTGTCTTCTCTCTCCTGATTGGTCCAGTGCTGCTGGTGATGCTGGAGAATCATCACATAATAATACACACATTCCTTAATCTCTGTCTAAATAACAGATGATTAAAGTGAATTCCCGATCCAAGTCATCATGTCCTCACCTTTTCCACAATCTGTTACAACCAGTAGATCAGCAGTTGGAGCAGGTCGTCTTCTTTAATTGTTGGTCAACTCAAGTTGAGGTACATGAGTTGACGGAGAAATGAAATAAAGAGAAAAGACATCAGAGTTTAAAAAAAAGAGAACATTGACAGAAGAAAGAACAGCTTTGAAATGTGACCTTAATTTCATTCATATTTAAAATTGTTAGCTGGGTAAAAATAAGTTTTCTTACTTTTTTTCGTCAACAGGGTTCTCTTCTCTACCTCCACCTTACTGGTGGTGTTGAAGGTGGAGGTTTACAGGTGGAGCATGTCTTCTTTAATTGTTGGTCAACTCAAGTCATGGTACATGAGTTGACGGAGAAAATGAAATAAAGATAAAACATAACAGGGTTAAAAAACAGAGAATATAAATCTGCAGAAAAAAGAAAAGGTTTGAAATCTGATCTCAATTTCATCCATATTTAAAATTGTTACTCGGGTAAAAATAGGTTTTCTTACTTTTTTTGTCAACAGGGTTCTCTTCTCTTCCTCCGTCTGACTGGTGGTGTTGAAGGTGGAGATTTACAGGTGGAGCAGGTCTTCTTCTTTAATTGTTGGTCAACTCAAGTCAAGTGACATGAGTTGACGGAGAAATGAAATAATGAGAAAAGACAACAGAGTTAAAAAAAGTGAACATGGACAGAAGAAAGAACAGCTTTGAAATTTGACCTCAATTTCATCCATATTTAAAATTGCTAGCCAGGTTAAAAATAGGTTTTTTACTGTTTTTTTGTTAACTGGGTTCTCTTATCTTCCACTGTCTGACTGGTGGTGTTGAAGGTGGAGGTTTACAGGCTGACGAGATCCAACCTGGAATGATCAGAGAATCAGAGATCTGCCACCAGCATGATGTGAAGGTAGAATGCAAAAACTTACAAGCGGTGTGAAAAACAAGGGATCCAGAAAGCAGGAACCACATGGACAACGATGAAAGAATCCAGCGATGAGCAGCTAAAACCTGAAAGATTAAAAACTGGGAGACTGCATTAGTAGAGGAACAGGACAGAATAATTTACTATATTGGAAAGCAGCGTGTAGGGAAGCACCACTATTACACCCTGAAACAGGACGGAGTTGAGAGGAAAACACAAAGACGAAGAAAAGCCCCGGTGCAAGGCGCTACCTAAGGCTTCCTCAGTCCTGCCAGAAACCTTAACATCTAAAATACTAAATTTAGCAGCGGAACAAAGAAAAGCCCCGGTGCAAGGCGCTACCGAAGGCTTCCACAGTCTGCCTAGAAACCCAATGGCTTTAATAAAAAATATGAGAGAAATGATGATGTCCTAATGCGACTTCCCAAATAGGTCTTCAGTTTTTACAGATCCCAATCTAATCAGAGTCACTTGACAAGACGTAGTGAGATCTAAAAAACACGTGTCTGGAACTCTGTCTTGCTGTAATTCCACTAGATGTTGAAGGTATTGCTTCCTCTACTGTGTCCTCTTCAGTCCCCATCCATAAAAAGAAGTCAGGGTATGACAAAGTTGAATCTTCAAAGTGCATTGATGGTGAAGGACGGAAAACGAGGGGGTGACAGAATGGGATCCTCATATGGCGACATTGGTGAGAGACTGACAACACTGGGTGACAAAATAGGATCTTCAAAGTGCGTCGGTGTTGAGGGACTGAGGACGGGGGATGACAAAATAGGATCCTCATATGTCGACATTGGTGAGAGACTGAAAACACTGGGTGACAAAATAGGATCTTCAAAGTGCGTCGGTGTTGAGGGACTGAGGACGGGGGATGACAAAATAGGATCCTCATATGGCGACATTGGTGAGAGAAAGAAATCAATGGGTGGAAAAATGGGATCTTCAAAGTGCGTCGATGTTGAGGGACTGAGGATGGGGGATGACAAAATAGGATCTTCAAAGTGCGTTGGTGTTGGGGGACTGAGGACGGGGGATGACAAAATAGGATCTTCAAAGTGAGTCAGCGTTGAGGGACTGAGGACGGGGGATGAAAAAATAGGATCCTCATATGGCGACATTGGTGAGAGAAAGAAATCAATGGGTGGAAAAATGGGATCTTCAAAGTGCGTCGGTGTTGAGGGACTGAGGACGGGGGATGACAAAATAGGATCCTCATATGGCGACATTGGTGAGAGAAAGAAATCAATGGGTGGAAAAATGGGATCTTCAAAGTGCGTCGATGTTGAGGGACTGAGGACGGGGGATGACAAAATAGGATCTTCAAAGTGCGTTGGTGTTGGGGGACTGAGGACGGGGGATGACAAAATAGGATCTTCAAAGTGAGTCAGCGTTGAGGGACTGAGGACGGGGGATGAAAAAATAGGATCCTCATATGGCGACATTGGTGAGAGAAAGAAATCAATGGGTGGAAAAATGGGATCTTCAAAGTGCGTCGGTGTTGAGGGACTGAGGACGGGGGATGACAAAATAGTATCTTCAAAGTGCGTCGATGTTGAGGGACTGAGGACGGGGGATGACAAAATAGGATCTTCAAAGTGCGTTGGTGTTGGGGGACTGAGGACGGGGGATGACAAAATAGGATCTTCAAAGTGAGTCAGCGTTGAGGGACTGAGGACGGGGGATGACAAAATAGGATCCTCATATGGCGACATTGGTGAGAGAAAGAAATCAATAGGTGGAAAAATGGGATCTTCAAAGTGCGTCGGTGTTGAGGGACTGAGGACGGGGGATGACAAAATAGTATCTTCAAAGTGCGTCGGTGTTGAGGGACTGAGGACGGGGGATGACAAAAAAGGATCTTCAAAGTGCGTCGGCGTTGCAGGACTGAGGACGGGGGATGACAAAATAGGATCCTCATATGGCGACATTGTTGAGAGACTGATAACACTGGGTGACAAAATGGGATCCTCATTTGGCGACATTGTTGAGAGACTGATAACACTGGGTGACAAAATGGGATCCTCATTTGGCGACATTGTTGAGAGACTGATAACACTGGGTGACAAAATGGGATCCTCATTTGGCGACATTGTTGAGAGACTGATAACACTGGGTGACAAAATGGGATCCTCATTTGGCGACATTGGTGAGAGACTGATAACACTGGGTGACAAAATGGGATCCTCATTTGGCGACATTGGTGAGAGACTGATAACACTGGGTGACAAAATGGGATCTTCAAAGTGCGTCGGTGTTGAGGGACTGAGGACGGGGGATGACAAAATAGGATCTTCAAAGTGCGTCGGTGTTGAGGGACTGAGGACGGGGGATGACAAAATAGGATCCTCATATGTCGACATTGGTGAGAGACTGAAAACACTGGGTGGCAAAATGGGATCTTCAAAGTGCGTCGGTGTTGAGGGACTGAGGACGGGGGATGACAAAATAGGATCTTCAAAGTTCGTCGGTGCTGAGGGACTGAGGACGGGGGATGACAAAATAGGATCTTCAAAGTGCGTCGGTGTTGAGGGACTGAGGACAGGTGGTAACTCAATGGGATCGTCATATTCCGTCTTTTGGTACGGAAAGGACAGGACACTATACTTGGTCCTCTTGGCTGGGGGCTCCTCTTCCGCATCACTGTTCTTTGTCCTCTTTCCGTTTATGCCAGTCACAGATGTCACATGAGCCGCGTCCTCTTCCAAACCTACCTGATGATGTTGCAAGGTACCGATAGGTCTGGACTTCTCTGGACGCAAAATGGGCTCTTCCTGTTTGTCAAGTCCAGATGGGAATTCAACTGAATTCCCATCTGCCATGTCTTCTTGGGGCTTCTGAGCCACCCCTAATTTAATGTTTGGTCGAAGGACCTGGACAACCCGAAATCGGGATCTAAAGTCATCCTGGTCTCCATTACCTACCTCGTCTTCACTGGAGCTGTAAGTAGAGCTACCACTGGAGCTGGTAATATTGCTATCAGTGGAGCTGGTAGAACAGTCCACAGACTGCGGAGGTGAACTATACTTCAACTCCTCTCCGTGGTCTTCAGAAACCATGTCGGCTTCATTTAACCGCAACTTACCGTGTTCCTTACCATTATCTGGACGTCCCTCCAACGTCGGGGATCCATCTGCTGGAAGCGCCATGGTATGGGCTGTGAAGAAAAAAACAAAGCCAAAAAAGCTATAAATCTGTATCTTGAAAAAATCACAAAAGTCCAAAGCAATGTTTAGAGGGAACACTGAAATACCAACAATACAATAACCCAGCTTTGTGAATGTGTTTGTTTTTCTTGAATATATTTAATTAGCAATATTAATGCTATGCCAGATGTGATTATACAACAAGAACGGGAATTAAGAGATAAAATAAATAAAGCTTATCTTTAGTCACACAAAAAAAACACAGCAAAAAACACAATTTTACATAAAAACCAGAACAAACTCTAAAACTCAGTGATCAAACACGTATAAACCATCAGCACTCAGACAAACAAACTTGCAGCTTCATCTTGGTACCAATCAATCATTAAACACAATAAATCAAATTTAGATTTATTGGTAATTCATCCCTAGCCATAAACTCTTAAAATAAAATAAAACCCTGCAACAAAATGGATTCACTAAAAGTAATTTTCTCAAACTAAAGTAAAATGTTTTCCAATCACCACTATTAATATTGCTGACTCTTTCTGAAAATGTAATCAGCGTGAAAATATATTACAGCTCCAAACATGCAAAGGACCAACACAGCATTTCGTAAACAACTAATTATTCAAAACTCCTCTTTCTTAGAAAAAGCAAACTAAGCAATAATGGTTTAGTTAATACAAACTAAACTACTTAGAAATAATACAGGACAAATATGTATCTAAAAACTTTTCTAATATTCAAGTATGAAGGTTTTATTTCAAGCAACGTATCCAAGGAGACCAAATGTGTTATTTAGGCATTTTTTTGAAACCTGGACCAGACACTGACTACTTATTCCAAAGATCTGAATAAAACAAAACGGATCTTCTAAAACCAGAAATAACTTTTTAAACCACATAAACAACGTCAAACCCCTGCAATCCCTCCAAGATTTTAACTAACAAATGAATCACAACTGGACCCACTGAAACTGAGATGATTGTTTTTCTAATGAATTTTAACATTCACTGTTAACATTCAAGTGACTTCTGAAAATGATACGTCACTAAAATGCAATGGAACAAAAGGCTGTTTTTCTGGTCTTGAGTAATTACAGTAAACTAAATAATTTAGTTACTTTGTGAAATCAACAGGCACACATTGATTGTTCTTTAATGACTTTTTATAAGAATAAAGCTGTGTGTTGTTATTTAATCAATGTATCCATGGAGGACTACATAGAACACATTTTTCACAAAGCTGCGTTGAAGTCATTTTAAATAATGTCACCAATGTATCCATGGAAACTAAATATGTTTGTCTAGGCATTTATCAAAAAGACAAAAAGGGCAAAGAACCATCCAGTTTACCAAGAATTGGAATCCAAAGTCATCAAAGATGATTTTCACAAATAAATCATTATTTTGTTTGTGAAAATTAGCTTTGATTGATGATCACTACGACTATACACGATTCACTGCCTATTAATGGTCTATCATTAACGAACACACACACTTACAATGCTTATTACTGGGCGACAGTGGTAGGAGTTTGCCCTGCAATGGTCCGCCTCTGTCGTTGTGTCCTTGAGCAAGACACTTCTCTCACCTTTAGCTGGAGTTTATTGCTGGCACGATACAACATCTGTGGCTACAATCCATTAGCTTATAAACATCAGTGTGTGAACGCGTACATGAATGGAAATTTTATGGAAAGCGTCCTAACAAACCGTTAGTCTGATGTCATTACCATGGAAACCAAGTATGTTTGTCAGGGCATTTAAAAAAAAACACAACCACATCAACATGTCCCTATCTTGAAAAAATAATGAAACTAAACAATTAAAATATAGGTTATTATAAGGGTAAACACTATTTTTTAAAATGTTTTTAAAAAATAATATTAAATATTTAAGGCATTTCATTTTGCGTGTCCATGGAAACTGAGTGTTTACCACGGCATTTTTCAAAAAATAACGGTCAAAAAACAAGCTAATTTTTCAGGAATTTGAAGTTAATTTAACTAATTTGACTATAATTCAGTAAAATGCATATATTTCTTAAATTATTACACCACAGTTTAACATTCCCGACATTTCCAGCGAAATTCAGTAAAGAAAAAGGCTCATTAGTTAACTAGTTAGTTAGATCTATGCTAGCAAAGAATGCTACTCTCTTTTTTTCTACAGCAGTCAGTATTTCTTTAAAACACACACACACACACACACCCAAAATAAACTAAACAAGTCACTAATATCTTAGTAATAACTTGCTTTCGTTTATTAAAAATAGTAGAAGAATGACTTTAACCTTCCAGCTGGTCACCCTGCTGCTTCTTCTCCCGGTCAGGAAACGTCTTTCGCAGGTTTGGTATCCACGGGTTTCTTCAGCAAGTGCGAATTTCAGCAAGTTCTTCTTCAGCAAGTTTTGCACAGCAGACTTCTCGACAAGCTCAAACCTTCCGAGGCTGTAAAGGCTCCTTCAGGCGTCTCTCTCAAAAGTCCCGTAGCAAAGGGGAAAGAACTCAGAAGGTCGGCGTCATTTATAGGCTCGAGGACGCTAACGTCGTTGCCATGACTTCCATTGACGAACGCACGCGCTGGTGCGTGAGAGAAATTGGACCACAAATAACGGAGATTTTTTTTTTTCTTTCGAAATGTTTTATTGTTACTTGGGACATTTTTAAAAACATGGCATTGTACAGTTATACAGAAATTTTTACTTATCTTTTAATAAATACAATTCTTTAATTAAGTTAAACTAAAAGAGGATAAGAAACAAGGACATTAAAACAATAACTCTGTATGTTTAAAAGTTGAGCAGGACCGGGGGTGACTCCTTACGAAGTTCGGAGCCGTCCGGTTCTTCCAAGCAGCGCTGCTGCTCAGAGGGGATCCCCGCCCTGAAGCTCCTTCCCGCCTGCCTCACCCGGGGAGCCAGGCCGCCGCTGCTGGGACCTCCGTCCGTGAAGCGCCGGATCCTTCGTTCAAGGAGGCGCAGGCGATTCTTCTTTGTGGCTGTGTCCATACTTATATAATGTATAACTACCAGGGACGTGCGGTGAGGTTCATAGCTGGTGAGGCACTGACTTAATCATATTCAGATTTACAAATATAGACCCCCTGCATGTTATTGTTTATGTAGGAAATTGCGCGCATGTGGACAACGCTGGAGGGCAAAAGACTATTTCCGTTCACTCAATCAAACTTGGACATGTAGATATTATTCATTTCGTGCTGTGCTCCACAGCGAAGGGGAAACCCGTTAAAGTACAACCCAAAACCACGTCTTTTGTCGCTCTCGGTATCAGCGCTAGCTACGCACAGACTCGTTGCCATAGCAACTGACAACAACGACACAATAAAAAACACTCAAATATTTCCCAAGCAAAAAGCAGAACATTCAGTCTGTTGCAGTAGTATTGTTGTAGTATTATTTTGCGATTATTAATTAATTGCTGTGGTAAGAGGAGAAAACTATAAATATATCGCTGCACTTGACCTTACTGTATGGCTAGCTCCATGGCTAGCTCGCTTACAGTATCTTACTCTGCAGTTGTGGAATCACAATGTCTGGGATCATGAGCGCCCCCTGCCATGAGGCAAGAGAACTGCCTGCCTCACCTCGAATCTGTTCTCTGCCGTTTTTGATCGCTCTTCAGCACATGAAACACGTTACACACACAATTGGTGACAAAAAACCCACTGTACATTATATACATAAGTTAAATTATGGAAAATCAGTTCATACATTAAATGTTTTTTTAGCCATTTTATTGGCGAACATGCTCTCAGAATGGCAGCCTGTGCAGTTAGCGAGAAGTTGCGCAATCCCAGGTGAGGCTCAGCTCGCTGCTGCCTCACCAGCTGAGCTTCCGAGCATTTGAATGGGAAAATGCAGAAATTCAGCGATTTTGAAGAAAAAATAATCTGAACTTTTTTAAATTAAATGAAAAATAGGTATAGTACAAACCACAGGGTGAAAATAGCAATATAAATGATTTTATCATTATTATTTTTCCATGATTACAGGTGAGGCTCTGCCTCACCTGCCTCCCCTGACCGCACGTCACTGATAACTACCTTATACATTATAAAAGTGTTATTGGGGCCTGCCCATAGCAATGCATAAGGAGAGCAGTACTGACTTGCGAAGTCAGTAGCATGTGGGACATCACTAGGATGTTTTCTATAATTGACTTACTCTTTCAGTATACTAAACACGGCTAATAAGTAAAATAAATAGCTAATAGCTTATTTAAGCTAAAATGCTTAAATGCTTAAATAAGCATTTAACTGTATTTCTGAGCTCTGCATACACCATTTTTGTCTCATCACTGCAATTACTGTGAGTGAGCTACAAATATGAATAGCGGTACTATGGGAGAAGACAAATAGTTCTCTCATTTGCTTCAAACGGTTTTTCAATACGTCTCTCGGTTCCTGAACGGCAAGGAGTTGTTCTGACTGCTTTTTCCATATAAACCAATGGGCTGTCTCACAAAGATAGAAATCTTTTTCCACCTCTCTGTGTCACACACACATGACAGTTAGCAGAGGATTGATAACCATAGCAATGGAACACAGGAGGCGATTGGCTGCTGGTTAGGACTACAAATACGCATCACTGTAGTTCTAATCAACACT
Source organism: Xiphophorus hellerii (assembly GCF_003331165.1). NCBI lineage: Eukaryota > Metazoa > Chordata > Actinopteri > Cyprinodontiformes > Poeciliidae > Xiphophorus > Xiphophorus hellerii. The sequence continues at coordinate 5,930,061 of NC_045678.1, forward strand.
CAGTTAAAACAGAGGGCTGAGCTGCCATTTAGAGCTACTGGCTGTTTTGGCCAGTAAATAACGGATTTAACCCAAACACTGTTAGACATCTTAATTAGTGTGATCATTTAATATGAAGCTTATGTTTTTTTTCAAAATAAAAGCCTCAATATCCCCCTCAGGTTAATGCACCGCCTATGGCGGTGCAATAATATTAGCATGCATTATATTTTTCTCTCAGGTTAGGGAACTGCCTTGCGCAGCAAGGCAGTTCATTAGCATTAGCCTTTTACCTTAAATAAGCTATTAGCTATTTTCTTACTTATTAGCCATGTTTAATATACTGAGTGGAGTAAGTCAATTACAGACAACATTCTAATGATATCCCACCTGCTATTGACAGCATTTAGGGAAAGATATGTTCAGCCTGCTTTGATCAGAAAAACTAACTGCTTCAAACAGTTACAATTCTGTCTCTCCCTCTCTGTCTCACTCACATGACAGCTGAACTGCTCTTTAGAACTACAATGACTGAAGGTTAGAACTACAACATGGCGGACACTCAGTGCCTACAAAAGAGGTCTGAGCTGAATGTCAGAACTACAAACATGGAGGAACTGTCAGTTACTACAGAGGAGGACTGAGCTGGCCTTTAGAACTACTTGTGTTTTGGGCTTTTTATAACTGATTTTACCCAACCATTGTTACACATGGGATTAGTGTGGCAATTTAAAATTAAGTTTAATGAAAATTTCAAAATAAAAGCCTTAAATATTTTTACATTATGTAATTGCTCTTTTTGGCTTCATTTGACTTTTTCATCCAAAGCACTGTTACACATGGGATTAGTTTGGCCCTTTGAAATGAATCATACTGAAAACTTCAAAATAAAAGCCTTGAATATTTTTACATCACATAACTGCTCTTTTGAGCATTATATAACTGATTCAACCCAGTGACTATTAGACATGGGATTAGTTTGGCCCTTTGAAATGAAGCTTAACAAAAATTTCAAAATAAAAGACTTGAATATTTTACATCATGTAATTGCTCTTTTGAGCATTATATAACTGATTTAATCCATTGAGTGTTATACATGGGATTTGTGTGGCCCTTTGAAATGAAGTTTAACAAAAATTTCAAAATAAAAGCCTTGACAAATTTTACATCATGTAATTGCTCTTTTTGGCTTTTTTTTTTTACTTTTTCATCCAAAGCACTGTTACACATGGTATTAGTTTGGCCCTTTGAAATTGAGCATACTGACAATTTCAAAATAAAAGCCTTGGATATTTTTACATGACATAACTGCTCTTTTGAGCATTATATAACTGATTCAACCAAATAACTATTAGACATGGGATTAGACTTGTCCTTTGAAATGAAGCTTAACAAAAGTTTCAAAATAAAAGCCTTGACAATTTTTACATCATGTAATTGCTCTTTTTGGCTTTATGTGACTTTTTTTATCCAAAGCACTGTTACACAATGGAATACTGTGGGCATTTAAAATGAAGCTTACTGCAAATTTCAAAATAAAAGCCTCAATATGCCCCTGAGTTTAGTGCACCGCCACAGGCGGTGCAATAATATTATTCTGCATTATGTTTTTCTCTCAGGTTAGGGGAACTGCCTTGCAGCAGCAAGGCAGTTCATTAGCATTAGCATTTTAGCTTAAATAAGCTATTAGCTATTTATTTTACTTATTAGCCGTGTTTAGTATACTGAATGGAGTAAGTCAATTATAGAAAACATCCTAGTGATGTCCCACATGCTACTGACAGCAATCATGCTAACATTAGAATTTTTGCTAATTTTAGCTGATACACTTACTTTATCATACTGGATGGTGCACGTCCATGTTAGTAAACATTCTTGTGAATCTCCTCATATGACTGGCAGCTTTCTTTAGCATTGATGCTAATTTCTAGCATCAGGGCACACTTTGGCAGGCCCCGGTTAAATTTCTTCAGGAATTTTCTAGTTATCAGCTTTTATAGCCTATAATAACATTATATACGCTGTTAATGACTTATTTTAACTGAGATGCTTCGCTTTGAAAATAATTAAACTTTAAGACTAAAAAGGAAGAGGAAAGAATACAGCAAACTCAAACCACGAATCACACGTCACAGAATGACGTCAATGACCGCCTGAAACAGAGTCTTTGAATGTAGGCCTTCTGCGATCATTTGGTCACTAATCATTTTCTTTGTCTTGCAGGTAAATGCTTGTAAACACAAAGCCATTAAAGATAGGTTATCCTTTCTAAAATGGACGAGCATCGCTATGCAGGATAAAAAGAGAATTTTTAGTCCGGGTCTTTATTTAAAGGCCTGTATGAAAAGGAGGAGGATATGTGGCCTCTGATTGGCTCAGCTGGTTATTGGTATTAAATGACGGCAATCTGTGTCATGTGACTAAACTTTAATAGTCACGTGACATTTGATATAGCTATATGATGTTGCTATATAGAAATAGATATTTAAATCTTCATCACTGTGTTTTTTATACAGTCTTTGAATGTAGACTGTATAAAATCTGCATTTTATACAGTCTATTTGCGATAATTTAGTCACTTTGTCTTTTCTTTGTCATGTCAATATTTGTAAAAACAAAAAACAAAATATTCTACCAGTTTATAAAATGTATAATTACATTACAAAAAAAAATGTCATTACAGGAAATCTTAGTGACAGGGCCTGTAAATGAAAGTATATATAATTAAACTCAGGGGCGATTTCTAGGATCTGACCTTTAGGGCTGCTGAGCCCCCAGCAGGGATAAGACCCATGAAAAGATATTTGTTTGTTCAGTTTTCTAAATCTAACTGCGTATTTACATACATTCACAAACAAAATAAAGAGACATGTTGTCAGTAATTCATAGAATAAAAGAAACAATGTTCATTTTACTCAAACATAAACCTATAAAGAGTAAAATCAGAGAAACTTTTCATTTTTTCCAGAGGTGTATATACTCAGTTTGAAATAAAATCTCAAGATTACATCATGCCTGCCAACATCTGCTAACATTAATGAGTTCAATCGATGCATTTTTATGACAGGCTAAATGTGTGTTGGGCATTGTGATTCTTGATATTTTTTGTTCAATGGCTCTTTTTTTTGTAAATAAGATTCTTAATCTTTTATTTCTGGCCAGTGTTCACTGTTTTGTTTGTCCATTATTCTTTTCACACCCATATTTCCCATGTTTTGTCCTTTATCTCTTTTTTCATGCAGCTCTCCATGTCCTGTTAGTTCCTCCCAGCTTAGATCAGCTTGATCTGTTTCTTTAGACTCCGTGGGAACAGAATGAATGTGAGAAGAGATTCTGAATTTGAGGTTATTTTTAAACCATAAAGTTGATCAAACTTTAATGTTTTCTTTTGCTTGTTTTCATACAAACAAAACATAACTTGTTTGTACCAGGCTTCATGCCAATGAGTCTAAATAGCATAAAAAAAGGAAATCAAATGATTGTCCTTCTGCTCTAAAGCAGATTTATCATCTCAAATGATCCAAACCTGATATCTGAATAAAACCAAAGCAGTGACGGCAAAAAAAGCTTTTATTGAAATTTCTTACAACTTAATGTTATTTCACTCTATGATCAGCTTAATAACTTTCCATGCTTTCATAAATCAAGTGAAAGTTACACAAAAGACTAAACAGAATACAAAACCTCCAAAATACACCATGACATCATAATTAATAAAAATAACATGACACTGCGAAATATATACAAAAAATTTAATATCTTCCTCATGCTTTCACAAATCAAGTGAAAGTTACACACAAAATGAAACAGAATACAATAAGTCCAAAAATACATGTATTATATTACATCATAATACATAGAATAACCTGACACTGCAAAATATTTGACATTCTTTAATATCTTCCTCCTGCTTCCTGTCTTGTAAATAAACACCATGATTTTCACACTGTTGTGAGACTTTTCTTTAGCATTGTGATGACTGTGAAATATAAATTTAATCTTTAAATGTACACATTTGTTCAATTTTTACTCTTCAGAAACCAACAAAATGTGTGTTTTTGCACTGAGCAGGAGCCACAATGATCTTTTGTAATTCCATCAGATTATGCAGCATATCTTCTTCATTCCAAACATTACATACACATTATTACATAAAAACATGCTACCATTACTTTTTTTTTAACAATATTAGTTTCTGGACAGAGGAAATGAGCTGAACACATTCTTCAACAGGTTCAGTCCAGGAACAAGCTCATCATCTTCCTCTCCTGTCTGCAGCCAAACAGATTTCTCATCCTCCTCTGACCCACAGCTTTCCTGTCAAACCTCAGATGTTCCATCTTCCACCTCAGTCATGGACTCTTCTGCTTCCACAAGTTTGTCTTTAACCACATCAGGAGACGCTGCTGCTCCCTTTGCCTCCACCTCCAACTTTTCTGTATCTAGAAGTCAGGTGAAGAAGCAGCCGGAGAGAGACTGAACAGGAACGAGGCTGCAGGTCCAGATGCTGTCAGTCCCAGATTCCCTCTGTGGGATTCTGCAGCATCTCTTCAACCTTTGCCTGACCCAAGAGGAGGTTCCGTTGTTGTGGAAGACATCCTGTCTGGTTCCGGTACCGAAGAAAAGTCACCCATCAGTCATAATGACTGTAGACCCGTTGCCCTGACGTCCCACATCCTGAAGGTCCTGGAGAGACTCCTGGTGGCCCACTTGAGTAAGCAGACGATCACATATCAGGACCCCCTGCAGTTTGCTTATCGCCGTGGAGTTGGAGTTGATCAGACACCTGCTTCAACAAACCCACTGTCATCTGGACAAAACAAGCAGGCAGCACAGTGAGGATCAGGGTCTTTGGTTCCCAGGTGCATTGAACACAATTCAGCCTGATCTGCTCTGTTAGAAACTCCAGAAGACACAGATGGAGGCCTCAACAATCACCTGCATCTGTGACTACCTGACAAACAGACCACAGTTAGTGAGACTGAAGGACTGTGTGTCTAACCAGGTGGTCAACAACATGGGAACACCACAGGGCACTGTACTCTCACCATTCATTTTCACCCTCTACTGTTCAGACTTCCAGCACAAGTCCGACTTCTGTCATCTACAGAAATACTCAGACGACTCTGCAGTTGTTGTGTATCAGAGGAAGACAAGAGGCTGAGTACAGAGATCTGGTGGACCACTTTGTGGCCTGGTGAGGGAACAATCATCTAATCTTGACTGTAAACAAAACAAAGGAGATGGTTGTTGATTTCAGGAGAAACAGGAAACCCTATTTCCATCATGGGAGAAAGATGTGGAGGTGGTTCAGGAATATAAATACCTCGGTGTTCATCTGGAACACAGACTGGACTGGAGACGCAACAGAAGGCAGGAACCACATGGACAAGCCGTCTACAAAAAGAGACAGAGCAGACTGCACTTCTCCAGGAAGCTAAGATCCTTCAAGGTTTGCAGCAAGTTGCTGCAGATCTTTAAGTCTGCTGCTGAGAGTGTCATCTCTTCTGCTATCATCTGTTGGTGCAGCAGCATCAGAGCCAGGAACCTCAAAGGTTCAACAATCTGATAAAGAAGGCTGGATTGGTTCTGGTTCTGTTCTGGAGATGACTGTGGAACCTCTGGAGATGACGCAAAGAAAGATTCTTCACAAGAGTCAAGAAAGCTATGGACGACTCTGACCGTCCTCTTCATGAGTCTGTATGGGGAAAACAGAGTATCATCAGTCAGAGGCTTCTTCAGGTTTGCTGCAACACAGACAGCTACAAAAGATCTTTCCTGCTGACAGCAATCAGTCATCTGCAATAACTCTTTGAAGAATCTGAATTAATGAGCCACAACTACATTTCATTTCCCTTTGGGATCAATAAAGTCAAAGCATGTTTGGGTAATTCTTGCACACTACTCAAAGTTTGATAGAAAAAAATATTCAACAATTGGAAGTTATGGTGGAAACATTTTTGTGGTTTCAATGAAATGAAACGAAAAATGTAAAAGATAATGAAGTTTCGCTTTTCCCTGTGCAGTTTCACCTGTTTGCAGCTCGTTTTGCTGTTTGCTGCGCGTTTGCAGTTGTCGGCCACAGTTTCTGATCAAGTCATTATCTCCTCAACCTTCACCATCATCTGTTACAACCAGTAGATGGACAAAGTAACCTGCTGCTGTAAGTGTTGGTCACTCATGCTTGGTTTGTTATTGAAGGACCTGCTTCACATGGTCCTTCTTTATTCTGTGTCCTCAGGTGTCCCCCTGTTGCATCAGGAAACTTCATCTTGGGATTTCCAGCAGGATTTTCTGAGTCCCTTCAGTCCTCTGTGTCTTCTCTCTCCTGATTGGTCCAGTGCTGCTGGTGATGCTGGAGATCATCACATAATAATACACACATTCCTTAATCTCTGTCTAAATAACAGATGATTAAAGTGAATTCCCGATCAAGTCATCATGTCCTCACCTTTTCCACAATCTGTTACAACCAGTAGATCAGCAGTTGGAGCAGGTCGTCTTCTTTAATTGTTGGTCAACTCAAGTTGAGGTACATGAGTTGACGGAGAAATGAAATAAAGAGAAAAGACATCAGAGTTTAAAAAAAAGAGAACATTGACAGAAGAAAGAACAGCTTTGAAATGTGACCTTAATTTCATTCATATTTAAAATTGTTAGCTGGGTAAAAATAAGTTTTCTTACTTTTTTCGTCAACAGGGTTCTCTTCTCTACCTCCACCTTACTGGTGGTGTTGAAGGTGGAGGTTTACAGGTGGAGCATGTCTTCTTTAATTGTTGGTCAACTCAAGTCATGGTACATGAGTTGACGGAGAAATGAAATAAAGATAAAACATAACAGGGTTAAAAAAACAGAGAATATAAATCTGCAGAAAAAAGAAAAGGTTTGAAATCTGATCTCAATTTCATCCATATTTAAAATTGTTACTCGGGTAAAAATAGGTTTTCTTACTTTTTTTGTCAACAGGGTTCTCTTCTCTTCCTCCGTCTGACTGGTGGTGTGTGAAGGTGGAGGTTTACAGGTGGAGCAGGTCTTCTTCTTTAATTGTTGGTCAACTCAAGTCAAGTGACATGAGTTGACGGAGAAATGAAATAATGAGAAAAGACAACAGAGTTAAAAAAGTGAACATGGACAGAAGAAAAGAACAGCTTTGAAATTTGACCTCCAATTTCATCCATATTAAAATTGCTAGCCAGGTAAAATAGGTTTTTACTGTTTTTTTTGTTAACTGGGTTCTCTTATCTTCCACTGTCTGACTGGTGGTGTTGAAGGTGGAGGGTTACTGGCTGACGAGATCCAACCTGGAATGATCAAGAATCAGAGATCTGCCACCAGCATGATGTGAAGGTAGAATGCAAAAACTTACAAGCGGTGTGAAAAACAAGGGATCCAGAAGGCAGGAACCACATGGACAACGATGAAAGAATCCAGCGATGAGCAGCTAAAAACCTGAAAGATTAAAAACTGGGAGACTGCATAGTAGAGGAACAGGACAGAATAATTTACTATATTGGAAAGCAGCGTGTAGGGAAGCACCACTATTACACCCTGAAACAGGACGGAGTTGAGAGGGAAACACAAAGACGAAGAAAAGTCCCGGTGCAAGGCGCTACCATAAGGCTTCCTCAGTCCTGCCAGAAACCTAACATCTAAAATACTAATTTAGCAGCGGAACAAAGAAAAGCCCGGTGCAAGGCGCTACCGAAGGCTTCCACAGGCTTCCTAGAAACCCAATGGCTTTAATAAAAAACATGAGAGAAATGATGATGGTCCTAATGTGACTTCCCAAATAGGTCTTCAGTTTTTACAGATCCCAATCTAATCAGAGTCACTTGACAAGACGTAGTGAGGTCTAAAAAACACGTGTCTGGAGGCTCTCTCTTGCTGTAATTTCCGCTAGATGTTGAAGGTATTGCTTCCTCTTCTGTGTCCTCTTCAGTCCCCATCCAGAAAAAGCAGTCAGGGTATGACAAAGTTGAATCTTCAAAGTATATTGATGGTGAAGGACTGAAAACGAGGGGTGACAGAATGGGATCCTCATATGTCGACATTGGTGAGAGACAGAAAACACTGGGTGGCAAAATAGGATCTTCAAAGTGCGTCGGTGTTGAGGGACTGAGGACGGGGGATGACCAAATATAGGATCTTCAAAGTGCGTCGGTGTTGAGGGACTGAGTACGGGGGGATGACAAAATAGATCCTCATATGGCGACATTGGTGAGAGACTGAAAACACTGGGTGGGCAAAATGGGATCTTCAAAGTGCGTCGGTGGTTGAGGGACTGAGGAAGGGGGATGACCAAATAGGATCTTCAAAGTGCGTCGTGTTGAGGGACTGAGTACGGGGGATGACAAATAGATCCTCATATGGCGACATTGGTGAGAGACTGAAAACACTGGGTGGCAAATGGGATCTTCAAAGTGCGTCGGTGTTGAGGGACTGAGGACAGGTGTTGAGGGACTGAGTACGGGGGATGACAAAATAGGATCCTCATATGGCGACATTGTGAGAGACTGATAACACTGGGTGACAAAATGGGAATCCTCATTTGGCGACGTGGTGAGAGACTGATAACACTGGGTGACAAAATGGGGATCCTCATTTGGCGACGTTGGTGAGAGACTGATAACACTGGGTGACAAAATGGGATCTAAAAAGTGCATCAGTGTTGAGGGACTGAGGACGGGGGATGACAAAATAGGATCCTTATATGGCGACATTGGTGAGAGACAGAAAACACTGGGTGACAAATGGGATCTAAAAAGTGCGCCAGTGTTGAGGGACTGAGGACGGGGGATGACAAAATAGGATCCTCATATGGCGACATTGGTGAGAGACAGAAAACACTGGGTGACAAAATGGGATCTAAAAAGTGCGTCAGTGTTGAGGGACTGAGGACGGGGGATGACAAAATAGGATCCTTATATGGCGACATTGTTGAGAGACTGATAACACTGGGTGACAAAATAGGATCCTCATATGGCGACATTGTTGAGAGACTGATAACACTGGGTGACAAAATGGGATCCTCATTTGGCGACATTGGTGAGAGACTGATAACACTGGGTGACAAAATGGGATCCTCATTTGGCGACATTGGTGAGAGACTGATAACACTGGGTGACAAAATGGGATCCTCATTTGGCGACATTGGTGAGAGACTGATAATACTGGGTGACAAAATGGGATCTTCAAAGTGCGTCGGTGTTGAGGGACTGAGGACGGGGGATGACAAAATAGGATCTTCAAAGTGCGTCGGTGTTGAGGGACTGAGGACGGGGGATGACAAAATAGGATCTTCAAAGTGCGTCGGTGTTGAGGGACTGAGGACGGGGGATGACAAAATAGGATCTTCAAAGTGCGTCGGTGTTGAGGGACTGAGGACAGGTGGTAACTCAATGGGATCGTCATATTCCGTCTTTTGGTACGGAAAGGACAGGACACTATACTTGGTCCTCTTGGCTGGGGGCTCCTCTTCCGCATCACTGTTCTTTGTCCTCTTTCCGTTTATGCCAGTCACAGATGTCACATGAGCCGCGTCCTCTTCCAAACCTACCTGATGATGTTGCAAGGTACCGATAGGTCTGGACTTCTCTGGACGCAAAATGGGCTCTTCCTGTTTGTCAAGTCCAGATGGGAATTCAACTGAATTCCCATCTGCCATGTCTTCTTGGGGCTTCTGAGCCACCCCTAATTTAATGTTTGGTTGAAGGACCTGGACAACCCGAAATCGGGATCTAAAGTCATCCTGGTCTCCATTACCTACCTCGTCTTCACTGGAGCTGTTAGTAGAGCTACCACTGGAGCTGGTAATATTGCTATCAGTGGAGCTGGTAGAACAGTCCACAGACTGCGGAGGTGAACTATACTTCAACTCCTCTCCGTGGTCTTCAGAAACCATGTCGGCTTCATTTAACCGCAACTTACCGTGTTCCTCACCATTATCTGGACGTCCCTCCAACGTCGGGGATCCATCTGCTGGAAGCGCCATGGTATGGGCTGTGAAGAAAAAAAACAAAGCCAAAAAGCTATAAATCTGTATCTTGAAAAAATCACAAAAGTCCAAAGCAATGTTTAGAGGGAACACTTAAATACCAACAATACAATAACCCAGCTTTGTGAATGTGTTTGTTTTTCTTGAATATATTTAATTAGCAATATTAATGCTATGCCAGATGTGATTATACAACAAGAACGGGAATTAAGAGATAAAATAAATAAAGCTTATCTTTAGTCACACAAAAAAAAACAGCAAAAAACACAATTTTACATAAAAACCAGAACAAACTCTAAAACTCAGTGATCAAACACGTATAAACCATCAGCACTCAGACAAACAAACTTGCAGCTTCATCTTGGTACCAATCAATCATTAAACACAATAAATCAAATTTAGATTTATTGGTAATTCATCCCTAGCCATAAACTCTTAAAATAAAATAAAACCCTGCAACAAAATGGATTCACTAAAAGTAATTTTCTCAAACTAAAGTCAAATGTTTTCCAATCACCACTATTAATATTGCTGACTCTTTCTGAAAATGTAATCAGCGTGAAAATATATTACAGCTCCAAACATGCAAAGGACCAACACAGCATTTCGTAAACAACTAATTATTCAAAACTCCTCTTTCTTAGAAAAAGCAAACTAAGCAATAATGGTTTAGTAAATACAAACTAAACTACTTAGAAATAATACAGGACAAATATGTATCTAAAAACTTTTCTAATATTCAAGTATGAAGGTTTTATTTCAAGCAACGTATCCAAGGAGACCAAATGTGTTATTGAGGCATTTTTTGAAACCTGGACCAGACACTGACTACTTATTCCAAAGATCTGAATAAAACAAAACGGATTTTCTAAAACCAGAAATAACTTTTTAAACCACATAAACAATGTCAAACCCCTGCAATCCCTCCAAGATTTTAACTAACAAATGAATCACAACTGGACCCACTGAAACTGAGATGATTGTTTTTCTAATGAATTTTAACATTCACTGTTAACATTCAAGTGACTTCTGAAAATGATACGTCACTAAAATGCAATGGAACAAAAGGCTGTTTTTCTGGTCTTGAGTAATTACAGTAAACTAAATAATTTAGTTACTTTGTGAAATCAACAGGCACACATTGATTGTTCTTTAATGACTTTTTATAAGAATAAAGCTGTGTGTTGTTATTTAATCAATGTATCCATGGAGACTACATAGAACACATTTTTCACAAAGCTGCGTTGAAGTCATTTTAAATAATGTCACCAATGTATCCATGGAAACTAAATATGTTTGTCTAGGCATTTATCAAAAAGACAAAAAGGGCAAAGAACCATCCAGTTTACCAAGAATTGGAATCCAAAGTCATCAAAGATGATTTTCACAAATAAATCATTATTTTGTTTGTGAAAATTAGCTTTGATTGATGATCACTACGACTATACACGATTCACTGCCTATTAATGGTCTATCATTAACGAACACACACACTTACAATGCTTATTACTGGGGCGACAGTGGTAGGAGTTTGCCCTGCAATGGTCCGCCTCTGTCGTTGTGTCCTTGAGCAAGACACTTCTCTCACCTTTAGCTGGAGTTTATTGCTGGCACGATACAACATCTGTGGCTACAATCCATTAGCTTATAAACATCAGTGTGTGAACGCGTACATGAATGGAAATTTTATGGAAAGCGTCCTAACAAACCGTTAGTCTGATGTCATTACCATGGAAACCAAGTATGTTTGTCAGGGCATTTAAAAAAAACACAACCACATCAACATGTCCCTATCTTGAAAAAATAATGAAACTAAACAATTAAAATATAGGTTATTATAAGGGTAAACACTATTTTTTAAAATGTTTTTAAAAAATAATATTAAATATTTAAGGCATTTCATTTTGCGTGTCCATGGAAACTGAGTGTTTACCACGGCATTTTCAAAAAATAACGGTCAAAAAACAAGCTAATTTTTCAGGAATTTGAAGTTAATTTAACTAATTTGACTATAATTCAGTAAAATGCATATATTTCTTAAATTATTACACCACAGTTTAACATTCCCGACATTTCCAGCGAAATTCAGTAAAGAAAAAGGCTCATTAGTTAACTAGTTAGTTAGATCTATGCTAGCAAAGAATGCTACTCTCTTTTTTTCTACAGCAGTCAGTATTTCTTTAAAACACACACACACACGCAAAATAAACTAAACAAGTCACTAATATCTTAGTAATAACTTGCTTTCGTTTATTAAAAATAGTAGAAGAATGATTTTAACCTTCCAGCTGGTCACCCTGCTGCTTCTTCTCCCGGTCAGGAAACGTCTTTCGCAGGTTTGGTATCCACGGGTTTCTTCAGCAAGTGCGAATTTCAGCAAGTTCTTCTTCAGCAAGTTTTGCACAGCAGATTCTCGACAAGCTCAAACCTTCCGAGGCTTTAAAGGCTCCTTCAGGCGTCTCTCTCAAAAGTCCCGTAGCAAAGGGGAAAGAATTCAGAAGGTCGGCGTCATTTATAGGCTCGAGGACGCTAACGTCGTTGCCATGACTTCCATTGACGAACGCACGCGCTGGTGCGTGAGAGAAATTGGACTACAAATAACGCAGATAACACAAGTATCGCGTTGTCTTGTTCATCACTCCGTATGCTGCCACCTACTGGCCAACCGCTCCTCGACCCAAATATTAATGCAGGGAACCCTTTCCACATTTATGCTAGTTCTTCCAGAAGCAAAAAAATATATATAGTAATGCTCAGATAATTATTTGCAGTCATTCTAAGACACGAACTTTCACATTATAAATCCAGAGGTGGTCCAATCGGCGGACATTGTTACCCGATGCATTACTGAATAATACAAAGCCAACATTTTCTCCAGGAAAAACATTAATTTATATTTCAAGTCTTAATTTGAGATAATAATCTGAAAAAAAAACCCCAATATAATAGCTTGAAAATATTTATCAATATATTAAATCTTGCTTTAACTCATAAGGTTCTTCAAAAAGTTGCTAATAACCAGATCCTCCATGGTAATGAATACGTCTAGGCTGGCCTACACCTTTTTTTTTTTCTTTCTTCATTTCATTTAAGCATTTTTACTTGCACATCTAAAACAATTTTACGGTGTCATGTTTCTTTCACATATGAATCCACTCGTGTTCAAGTTGGTTAATTTAATTTATACATACATTTTACACACCAGGACATTAAAAGTATTTTTTGTTTTACAATTTTCAGTTCATACATGAATGTAAAAAAAAAAAAAAAAGTTAATATTACAACATGTATCCATGAATACTGCGATCATGGTTTTTCAACATTAGCACAAAACTTGGGGAAAAAAGACAAAAGAGGATAAGAAGATACCAAAAATATGTATATCTGTATAAATATAAATCTTAAGAGTAACAAGATTGTATCAAACACAAAGGAGAGAAAAAAAACTTAAGTGCTTTAGAGTAAAAATACAAACTGAAGGTTTATAAAAGCCTTAAGGAAATGAGAGAACAAAGTCAGTTGAAGATTGTCAGTCGTAACTCTAACACACACATCCAGGAAAGCACGACACACACTTTGCATTCGCTCATTCTGAAGCCGTCTTTGCCCACAGAGAAGGCAGTCCGGGTTAACAAAGACGGAACAACACATAGCGCTGGGGAACAATGACAGAGCAGCACCAGCCTTTGATCACTATCAAACATAATCCTGATGAGTTAGCGTTGTATTTCTTCCTGTCGTGCGGATAAATGGCAACAATGCTGGCTGTGTTTACATGCATGAAGTCGGCTTCAAACTAGCGCTAACACTTTCATAAAAACGACAACGAACCGGTTATTTCACATTAAATTATAGCTGCTGTTGTGTAGCTGGCCTGTTAAATGAAATGTAAAAATCAAGCAAAAGACAAATTTATAAAGCAACTCAGCCTGGGTCTCCCACTTTTTAACCTGCCCATGTCTGGTTGCAGCAATATGAAGTCAGAATGAAGAAAATAAGTGAACAACAATTCAATCTGGGTGTTTCAATCTGCATTGAATTGGATGGAAAAGTTAACTTCGGTCCTTATAATTCTCTGTCCTTGCTCCTCATATTCTCTGGGTTCTGCTGGTCGGCTTGTTAGTTCTGGATCAGAGGAAGAGGAATGTTTGTTGCATGTGAACACAGTGAAACAGAGAATGCTCTGTCAGACTCCCCACGGCAAAAACATAAAAGAAAAAGAAGTCTTCAGAAATTTTTTTTTAAAAACTACAAAAAACAAGGCAGTCTTAAGATTGTGTTGCTTAGAAACGCGCCGGTGGGAGGAGGACAGCTGATCTCCGCCTTGCAGCGGGAGGAAAGCAGGTGGCTCAGACGGTGCAGGTGAGCTAACGGTGATTTTTGCATTAAACTACTATAAAACCTGCAATAGTGCCGAATATGCATGCGCTAATTTTAGCCAGGATGTTGCACATAACTTAAGTGTCAGAATCCATTCCTAATATATTCCGATGTGTTTCCAGATGTTGGTAAACCATCAGTGCGGTGCTTCTGCAGCCTCTGAGTTGCAGGATGTCTCATCAAGTGTCCGTCTTCCTGACTGCCACTCGGTGTTTGACCTTCAGGATGTTCAGAGACCTTCACCTTTCTGGAGCTGGGATCACATGAGCCCGATGTGCTGATGAAACATTTCTAATTTTTAAAACAATGTGGCTGATGTTCTTACAGAGTTGAAGTGCATTAACGATCTGTTGTTTTTAGCTTCTCAATACGTTTAATTATGATTAAACTGATGTTCATACTGAGAGCAATAAAGCTGTGTTCTTTCTAATCTGACTGGTTCTACTTTTAATCAAACTATTCATGTTTTCACATTTTGGTCACCAAGAATCACGGTCGTTTCAGGAGATGAGAAGATTAAAGACGATTAAAAGGTTCTAAACTTTAGTCTAGAAAATATTCCTTTCATTTACTTTCATCAATTTAGTTACATCTACTAAAGCAGCTTAAAATATTAAAATGTCACTTAACTTTGCATTTCAAAGAACCCTTTAAAGGGAAAGAACCCTTTAAAGAGAAAGAACCCTTTAAAGAGAAAGAACCCTTTAAAGAAAGAACCCTTTAAAGGGTTCTTTAAAGGGTTCTCTTTAAAGAACCTTTAAAGG